>NW_028132770.1:0-108117 GCF_964374135.1 Grampus griseus | reverse complement strand
TCAAATTTAGAAAACCAACTTATGCTTGCTTAAGGGGAAAGGTGAGTTGGGGTGCTGCATAAAACCAGAGATTGAAATGAGCACAGATAAAGTTCCTTAAGCCAAATATGGAATAGACAAGAGCTACTCCTTGCTCAATGAAATGGACTCAACACCGCATATTAAACGCCTAAGAATGTACCTGACTAGTAAGTATCTTAAAACCTATGCATTGCTATGTCTCCAAAAGAGAATCAAGCATGTGTACAGGGGCATAAACGCAGCAGTGATAGGATTGGAGAGGTTCGGTGAGCAAATGAAGACCCTTTGAAGTCATATTGCATGGTACCCATTCCACGGGTCTCAACTCTCCAGGTTTAAGGTATTCTTCCTTCAGCTAAAACATGCATGTGGAACCCAGAGTATGATCAACCATGTGATCGGGAGACGTGTTCAAATATGTCTCAGTGTTCGTTCCCTGGTACTCGGGTGCAACATTCCAGACGCTTTACTAACACTCTCCCCACTTGGAGAGTCAGTCCCTTTAACCTCCTGTTTGGCCCAGTTTGCAATTTCTGCGGAAGATGAACAGGAATAGCGAGAACCAATGAGAGACTAGCTGGAGGTGTCTGGACGGGCAAATTTAACTCTCTTTTCCCACCAGGAAGAGGAATTAACCAAAGGCTCAGCGTACCGTGCCGGAACCAGATTAGGGCCTGAAGCCATCCTGCGGTGTTGCGGCCAGCTCACAAGAAAGCGAGTTGAAGAAAGGAGCTCAGGGGCACTGTAATTCACAAACCTGCAGAGTTATAAATGACAGCTATCGTCCAAAAATATACTGAAGTAAGGCTGCCAAGAGGACTTGAAAGCGGGGCAGAATTGCAGGAAACCGATTTCAGGAGGTAGACTGGAATTGCATTGAAAGCATAGGAAAAGAGGCAGAACGTCCACAATGATGCACTTGGCCAAAAAGGGCGTATGCGTTTTTTCCTGAATATATTCAGGAAAAAACGCATACGCCCTTCTTGGCCAACCAAGCAACCTTGCAAAGGAAATCTGCACTACAATGAAGTCTCACTTCCCCCCGGTCAAAAGGGCCATCTGAAAAAAGTGTAAAATCCAGAAAGGCAGGACAGGCCATGGAGAACTGGGAGCCTTGTTATGCTGATGGGCGGGATGTAAATTGCCAACAGCCACTCGGGAGAAGTGTATGGTGTTTCCTGAAACATCTAAAAAACAAAGCAACAGAGCCTAGGGCACTTCCACTTATGGTCCTATAGCTTAGGGAAATTAAAATCAAAAAGACACAGCCACCCCAAAGTTTGGGACGCCTCTGTTTACAAGAACCTCATTTACCGTACAAGTTCAATATCACAGAAAGTGAAAAATGGATAAAGAAGTTGCGGTACTTATGTACAACAGAATACCACTCAGCAATGAAATCTATGTCACCAGACCCGTACCAGCATAATGAGTGGATTGAGGCACGATGATTCTACGTGAAATAAGTCACACAGAAAAAGAAACATCATAAGGTATCACTAATACACGGAATGTGAACTTGGCTACACATGAACTGAATTACAAAACAGAACAGGGTCTCAAGTTTAGAAAACCAACTTATGCCTGCTTAAGGGGGAAGGTGAGTTGGGGTGCTGCATAAAAGCAGAGTTTGAAATTAGCACAGATACCATTCCATAAGCCAAATATGTAGTAGACAGGACCTACCCCTTGCTCAACGAAATGGATTCAACAATGAGGTATCACCTCACACCTGGTAGAATAGGCATCATAGAAATTCTATAAACAAAAAATGCTGGAAAGTGTGTGGAGAAAAGGAACCCTCTTCCACTATTGTTGGGAATATAAATTGATACAGTCATTATGGAGAACAATATGGAATTTCTTAAGAAACTAACAATAGAATTACCATATGATACAGCAATCCCAGTACTGGACATATACCCAGACAAAACCATAAATCAAAAAGAGTCATTCACCGCAATGTTCATTGCATCACTATTTACAATATCGAGGTAATGGAAGCAACCTAAATGCCCACAGACAGAGGAATGCATAAAGCTGTGGTACATATATAAAATGGAATATTACTAAGCCATGAAAAGGAATGAAATTGGGTCATTTGTAGAGACGTCGATGGATCTAGAGACTGTCATACAGAGTGAAGTAAGTCAGAAAGAGAAAAACAAATCTTGTATATTCATGCATATATGTGGAACCTAGAAAAACTGTACAGATTAACCATTTTGCAAGGCATAAATAGAGCAACAGATGTAGACAACAAACGTATGGACAACAAGGGGGGAAAGCTGTTGGGGTGGTGGTGGTGGGACGAGTTGAGAGACTGGGATTGGCATGTATACATTTATATGTATAAAATAGATAACCAATAAGAACCTGCTGTATAAAAATATAAAATAAAATTCAAAATTAAAAAGAAATAAAATTTAAAAAATAAAACAGAAAAAACAATTATTCCCTGCACTTACATGTATTTATATGAATAAATTATTTCCATGCTTATATCTGTAAATACAAAAAAGAGGAATAAAATCTACCTTGAACCAAAAACGAAAAAGAGAAAAAAACACAGAACCCACCAGTTACACAGAGGAAAACCGTATCAGGGCACTTGCTCCAGTTGTAAACAATTCTGAAGTTGGTCAGTGGTGGGGAATCGTCTCCCATTCAACCAGCAGCCCCTACGCAACAAGCGTCCTCATTGCAAAGCTGGGGCACCGTGCCGAGGCATCTGTGAGTAAACGTGAGCTGAGCCCCAGGCCAGTTGCTGCTGAACTATTCCCACCCGTCCCAGGTAAAACACCTGAATATATACAAGGACTTGAAAGCCTAGAGGAAGGGCCATAGAGCCACACGAGTGACAGCATGCCGGCCGACTTGGTGCCTGCAGGCCAGCCAGGATGGTCCTGGCCCTGGGTGCTCTTCTGGAAGATTTCCATTTCCCTGCCTGAGATACCCGTCCTGTCCCTGCCCCCACTGCTTTTTTCCTTCCTCACCTCTGCCCAGGGAGAAATTCCAGCAGCAGGTATGGGTGACACATCCTCTTCTTTAGCAGGTGGCAGCCTGGCAACTGCTGCAGAAAGTCCAGCAGAGCCCCACTCACACTGGGCCACCCACAAAGCCGTGGCCTCTCACTCCCTCCCACCAGCCCAGCCCCGAGACTGCTGACAGGGCAGAGAAAATGGTGTCAGGCACGGCTGCAGGGGCTCTTGCTGCCTGGAGTGGTATTTATATTGATCTCAACCCAGGCACACCTGGGGAGGGCTGGCCGGCACGGTAAGGCTGCCCAGGTCAGCCAATCATCACCCCTCAGGGGCTCACAGTTGCAGAAAATGGAACTTGCTGAACCGGCCAGGTCCAAGGAACAGGTGTGGGCTCCTGAGAGTCAGGATAGACAAGGGGCTGCAGCTTTGGCTTGTTTTCTAATCATTTTATCTGGCCCATGAGTGGGAGATAACTTCAAGAAAACCCTCTCCTAATGAGAGGAACCCAGGAGTCAGGGAGAGGAGGGGTGGGTGGTGGTTGGAGACAGAGGCCTGGTGCCCCGGGTGCAGTGGAAGTCTCTGGAAGACCAGGTGGAGGGAGGCCTCACGGAGTGATGCCCAGGGACACAGACCTGTTGCAGCTGCTGTTTGTTAGTTCAAGTCCTGCTCTGAGGTGCTCTGTGTCAGCTCTGAGCGACAGGTGAGCTGGGGGTGCTCTGCAATGAGGGCTATGTGCACGGTTCCTGTGTGCCCAGCCCTGCCACGGTACCTGCAAGGGTAGCTCTGTATCCTGGGAGGGGCCTGACCACGAGAGCCCCGTGGGCTGGGGTGGGGGTGGGGTACCTGCCCAGGTGAGCTCCATATTCTGGGATTGGTCTGACCACGAGAGCCCCATGGGCTGCTGGGGACCTGGTAAAGGATGTCAGGACAGTCAGTGAAGCCACCGAGGATATACCTCCAGTTGCTCCTAATTCCTACACCCTGCTGGTCATTCTACCAACCACCAGGACATGGTATTCTGTATTAGTCTTCAATGATGCCTTCTTTTGTATTCCATTAGTCCCAGAGTCACAAGAAATTTTGGCTTGTGAGTGGCAGGACTCAACATACAACTAAAACAATACTTCCGGGCCGTCTGGACCCAAGGGTGCAAAAATTCCCACACCGTCTTTGGGGAAAGCTTAGCTAAAGACCTAAAAGTTCTACCTCTGGAAAAGGAAACCCTCCTTCAATATGCAGACGACATTCTGATCGCCAGCCCTACTAAGGAGGCCTCTGAACTACCAAGCCAATAAAGGATAGAAGTTGTCCAAGAAAAAGCTCAAATATCACAGACTGCGGTGACCTGCCTGGGCTTCATTCTCACAGAAGGTCAGAGAAGCCCATCCCAGGAAAGGGAAGAAACCATTTTCAGCCTTACCCCTTTCTAAAACTAGAAGACAGCTTAGGGGTTCCTGGGGAGGCCAGGGTTTGCTGCTTCTGGATCCCTAACTACAGTCTACTAGCTGGGCCTCTATATGAAACACTGAAAGGAAAAGATGATGATCCTTTTGAATAGAATCCAGAAGTGGCCTTTCAAGAATGGAAAGAGCAGTCAATTCAGACCCTTGCCCTGGAACTCCCTAATTTAGCTAAACCCTTTGACCTTTACATTCCCGGTGAAAGGTGAATCGCCATTGGAGAATTAGTGCAAAAACTGGGACCACTTGAAATGGAACAATGCAAGAATGCCATCCAGGTAGGATAAACTACGGTCACTAAGGAGCTTGGCCCACTGCCACATCTGGCCAAGATACTGGCGGTATCTAAAAACCTGGAAATCAGCAGCCCAAAAGGCCACCTCCCTCCTAAGGGAAAAGGACCCCACGTGGTGATCCTAACCACCAACCATGCCCTGAAGTTGCAGGGTTCGCTCCGTGGGCACACCGACCTCGAGTGAGGAGGCCCTCCAACTCCAACATCCAGAGAGATAACCGGGGGCAACAGGGCACCATGACGACTCGTGTGAACATCACTTGACCTGGAGTTTCTCTCATAAAACAACAAGAGTGTGTCCCAAAAGAGTAGACTACTGCTTGCAGGACTTACTGCACCCAGAGGGGAGCTAATAGTCTTGGCGGGGGAACAGTATACCACACTGTCACCATAGAAAAGCCTACAGACACCGTGATGATGGTGGCCAATAAGACCGGCTGTACTCCTGTTTACTTCAAAAGGCTGTTGACTCAGTAGCCATCATGGTCCTTATCACCACTGACCCTGGACTGTCTGGGAGTTGAGCGGGCAGGGCTCTGACACCTGGTGCTGTTTGTACGTTAATTCAGGGGCCTAATTGAAGAAAGCGCAGACTACTGGTCAGAGCATCTAGGCTGGCAGAAACGGTCAGCCTAAGGTGGCCGAACAAATGTGGGGCGGGGTGAAACCGGCCCCCACAGCGTCTCTGCACATCTCTTTCCTGGACCCTTAAAGGTCATTAGAATCTATAACACTTCCAATGTTGGTGCTCAGGTGGACGAGCAGGGAGGCAGGGGTCCTGGGGACAATCAACGTCACCGGGAGGCTGCTGGGGAGAAGCTCTGACCTTCGCCCCAGGGTATGAGGGCTCCCAACTCAGCACTCAGCAGTTACAGAAGAAGGGTCTGCACCCTCAGCACTCCAAGAATGAGGAACGGGACAAAAGGCAGAGGAGGGGTTTGTCCCCAGCAAAGCCCATTAAAAATCCCTGGGAGATAAAAATAGAATCTGGGCAATAAAGTCAAGTCTAACCTTTTTTATCCTTTGTGCTTTGTCTAATTTCACGTGCTCCTAGGGTCCCGCATGCAGAGGTTCCACACCCGGCACTTCAGACCAGATTTCCTAGTGCAGAATGGCTGGGTCGACACCTCAGCTCCTGGGGCCCAGTGCAGACTCCACGATATAGAGCCTGAGCTACAGCCAACCCGGCCCTCGAGAGCTCCGCCGCCTCCCTCCCTCCCACTGACTCTGACAGGATCTCTACACAGCAGCCCAGCCCACAGCCCACGGGGTAGTGCATGCTCTCACCTCTCCATTCTCTGATCAAAATATAAAGTTTCCTTTGCTTGTGAACCAAACTCAGTCTCGACCTGTTGGCCCCAATGACACTGGGCAGGGGGACACTTGTTGGGGTCCACTCTGGAGGATCAGTAACAGAAATTGAGACTATTGTAACCTCAAAGAACAGATGTGTGAGCCAAACTGTAGTTAACATAGAACAGTGTATAAGGCTCGGGTAAAATAAGATGTTTCTAACACTTCCATTTGATATTTCCATCACTTTTTATAAGCAAGTTCAGTGAAAAGGTTTGTCTTATTTGTCAGGTCAATATTAGAGAAACGAAGTGATTTCTTTCCAAGGATGTACATCTAATAATCTTGGTTAAACCTTCAATCTTGTTTTAAATGCTTTTCCATTGAAAATGATACCTCTCTTTCAGCTCCCCCATTTCTGAGAAGTATAAAATCTTATAATTTATTATTACCAAAGGGGAAAGGTGGGAGGAGGGATAAATTAACAGTTTGGAATTAACACATACACACTGCTATGTATAAAATAGATCATCAACAAGGAACTACTGTATAGCACAGGGAACTACACTCAACATTTTGCAATAACCTATAAGGGGAAATAATCTGAAAAAGAATAGATATTTTTATTGACATCATCTATCAATGATAGTTAAAGTGTAGCCTAAGGGAAGCTGGTGGTGAGTGCTTCTGACCCTGAAGACTTCAATCATCTAAAGTTTGGACTCTGCCTACTTCCCAAGGCCCTTAATGAACATATGTGTAGCCGTAGCTTAAAAAATTCCCCAGTTTGGGTTTCGGGGAGACACTGATTTTGAAAAAGCCCTGGTGTTCTCCTTACATGAATGGGACTCTTCCTACTGCTAAAACATGTCTGTCACACCCAGAGGATGGTATACCGTCTGATCGGGAAGAGTTTGGAAAAGGCATCTCGTCTCCTCATCTCCTGGTGCTCGGGTTCACCCCTCCAGCGTCTTTACTAACAGTCTCCCCACTTGGAGATGTCAGCACTGTCAACATCCTGTTGCATACAGTTTGGAATTTGTCCAGAGGATGAAGCGGAAGGATGAGGAACAATGAGAGACAAGTCCTAGGTGTTCAGACAGGCACATGTCACTCTAATTTCCAATCAGGAAGACGAATTGACCAAAGGCTAGGGTTGCCTATGGAAACAGTATAGGGCTTGAGGAAATCCCGCTGCTTTGTGGCCAGTTCCCATAAACACAAGTTGAACAATGGAACTCAGGGGCAGTAAAATTCACAAAACTGCAGAGTTGAAAATATCCATCACTGAAAAATGTCTTGAGGAAAGTCAGAGAAAAGGACTTGTAAGCAAGGGAGAATGGCAGGAAAGGGATTTGAGGAGGTAGAAAGGACTCGCCATTAAGCACAAGAAAAGGAGCTGAACATTGCCAACATTGCAGTTGGCCAAAAAGGGTGTATGCGTTTTTTTCTGTATATATTCAAGAAAAGGGCATACACTTTTTTAGCCAACCAAACAGGTGGGCACTGGAAGTCAATACTACAAAAGATATCACTTCGCATCAGTCAGAAGAGCCATCCTCATAAAGCGTAAACAACAGAAATGCAGGACAGGGCAACGAGAAGAGGGAGCCCTGTGAGACTTATAGTGGAAATGTATATTGCC
The DNA here is from genome assembly GCF_964374135.1 of Grampus griseus. Taxonomy (NCBI): domain Eukaryota; kingdom Metazoa; phylum Chordata; class Mammalia; order Artiodactyla; family Delphinidae; genus Grampus; species Grampus griseus. The sequence continues at coordinate 100,419 of NW_028132770.1, read as the reverse complement.
AACGGCCATTCTGGAGAAGTGTATTGTGTTTACTAAAGCATCTAAAAAATGAGCTACAGAGCATAGGGCACTTGCCCTCATGGGCGTATATCTTGGGAAAAACAAAAATCGAGAGGACACAGGCACCCCAATGTTTACCCCCTCTCTGTTTAAAAGATCCTCGACTAGGATATAACTTAAATGTCTCTGGAGGGAAAAAATGGATAGAGATGTGGTACTTAGGTAGAGTGGAATATTATTCAGCCTGGAAATCAATGAAATATGGCCAGTTGTAACAACTCCGGAGGAGTTACGTATGATCATTCTAAGTGACAGAATTCAAAAAGAAAAAGACACATATCATAAGATATCACTTAAAGGTGGAATCCAAAATGGTTACACATGAAATAAATTACAAAACAAAAACATAGTCAAATATGTAGAAAACACGCATAAGGCTGCTAAACGGGAAAGGTGGGGAGGGGTGAGGCATCATCCAGGAGGTTGAAATTAGCAAAGATACCATTCCAAATACCAAACTGATAATCAACAAGGCCTACACGGTAGCTAAAAGAACTGCACTCAGCACACTCAAGTCACCGGAAAAGAATATATACGACTGGTAAGAATCTGAAAAAGAATTTATTGATGACTCTCTGTACGTGAATCAAGTGGATGTACAGCAGCAAGAAACAGAGCTTTGAAAATCAGCTGTAACCAATATAGTAATAAATTGAAAAAAATAAATGACAGAGAGACAGAGAAAACCTCTTACAACTTTTCCTCAGGGACGGTGATGCAACATGGATTGAACACATCTAGACCCACAGCAGGATGAGACATAAGGCTGGAAACTGTTTGCGCTAAGAGAAATGTGAGGTTGGGTGAGGAAATGCACACCCTTTAAAGTAATACTACCTGGTACCCATTCAATGGGTCCCAAATCTGCAGGTTCAAGGGATCTTCCTACAGCTAAAACATGCATGGAAAACCCAGAGGACTGTACACCATGTGATCGGGAGATGTGTCTAAAATGCACCTCATTTATCCTCTCCTGGTGCTCCTGTTCACCATTCCAGCCACGCTACTTAGAATCTCCCCACTTGGAGAATCAGCACATTTAAACTTCTGTTTCACACATTTTGCAAATTGTGAGGAGGATGAACGGGAAGAGGGGGAACCAATGAGAGAATAGTTGTAGGGGTTTGGACGGGCACATATCACTCTAATTTCCCATTAAGAATAAGAATTAAAGAAAGGCTCAGCCTGCCTCGCCGGAGCCAAAATAGGGCCTGAAGCAATCCTGCGGGTTTGAGGCCAGCTCACAAAAGAACAACTTAAAAAATGGAGCTCAGGGTCACTGCAATTCACAAACCTGCAGAGTTATAAATGAAAACTAACGTCCAAAAATATGTTGAGGTAAGGCAAAGAAGAGGATCTGAATGCAAGACAGAATTGCAAGAAACAGATTTCAAGAGATAGATTGGACTCGTCTTTAACGCACATGAAAAGCGGCAGAATTTCGACAATGATGCAGTTGGCCCAAAAGGGCGTATGCGTTTTTTCCTGATTATATCCAGGAAAAAACGCATACGCACTTTATGGGCAACGAAGCAAGCAAGCAATGCAAATGTGCACAACAAAGAAGTCTCACTTCCCACCGGTCAAAAGGGCCATCCTAAAAAATTGTAAAAACCAGAAATGCAGGACAGGCCATGGAGAACAGGGAGCCTTTATACGCTGATGGGCAGTGTGTGAACTGCCGAGAGCCACTCTGGAGAAGTGTATGGTGGTTCCTAAATCATCTAAAAAACAGAGCTACAGAGCATAGGACACTTCCAATCATGGGAGTATATCTAGGGAAGTCTAAAAATCAACAAGACACAAGCACACCACAGTTTAGGGCTACTCTGTTTACAAGAACCTCAACTTCAGTACACCTTAAATATCCCAGGAAAGAGAACAATGGATAAAGAAGATGTGGTACTTATGTACAATGGAATATCTCTTCACCATGAAATCAATGTAATAAGGCTAGTAGAAGGATAAAGAGTGGATTTAGGTCCGATAATACTACTTGAAATAAGTCAAACAGAAAAAGAAACATATCATAAGATATCACTTATAGAGGGAGGGTAAATATGGCTGCACAAGAAATGAATTACAGAACAGAACAGTGTCTCACATTTAGAAAACACACTTATGTCAGCTTAAGGGGAAAGGAGAGGTGGGGTGATGCATAAAACCAGAGTTTGAAATTAGCACAGATACCGTTCAATAAACCAAATAGGTATTAGACAAGATCTACACCTTGCTCAATGAACTGGCCTCAACACACCCTATACACCGCAGAGAAATATATCTGAGTAATAAGAATCTTAAAACCCATGTATTGATATATCTCCATAAGGGAATCAAGTGTGTGCAGAGCGGCACAAACACAGCAGTGAAAATGAGCTAAACCCCATTATAGAAATAAATTTTAAAAACAAAACGCAGAAACAATGAAAGAGAGAAAAATTCTTACAAAATTCGCTCAGGGGCTGTGATGCAACCTGGATTGACCACATATAAACCCACAGCTGGATAAGACATAAGGCTGGACACTTGGGGCTGAGAGGATTGGTGAGCTTTAGTGAGCAACTGCCGAAAGTTTAATGCAATACTTCATGCTACTCATTCCAAGGGTCCCAACACTCCAGGTTGAAGGGAATCTTCCTACAGCTAAACCATGCTTGGGAAACCCAGCGACTGGTATACCATATGATCGGGAAAGGTTTCTAAAACACACCTCATTTTTCCTCTTCTGGGGCTCCGGATCGACATTCCAGCCGCTTTACTAACAACATCTCCACATGGAGAGTCAATGCCTTTAAGTTCTGGTATCGCACAGTCTGCAGTTAGTGCGGAGGATGAATGGGAATAGGGGGAACCAGTGAGAAACTAGCTGTAGCGGTTTCAATGGGCACATGTCACTCTAATTTCACATCAGTAAGAAGAATTAACCAAAGGCACAGCAAGGTGCCCCAGAAGAAGAATAGAGCTTCAAGGAATCCTGTGGTTATGAGGCAAGATCACAAAAATAAGAGCTGAAAAATGGAGCTAAGGGCCACTGCAATTCAAAAACCTGCAGAGTTATAAAGGCCAACTATTTTCAAAAAATATATTGAGGTAAGGCTATGAAGAAGCATTGAAAGCAAGGCAGAATTGCAGGAAACCGATTTCAGGAGGTACACTGGAATTGCATTGAAAACATATGAAGAGAGTCAGAACCTCGACAATGATGCACTTGGCCAAAACGGGCGGATGTGGTTTTTCCTGAATATAGTCAGGAAAAAACGCATACACACTTTTTGGCCAACCAAGCAAGCTTGCAAAGGAAATCTGCACTATAATGAAGTCTCACTTTCCCCTGGTCAAAAGGGCCATCTGAAAAAAGTGTAAAATCCAGAAAGGCACGACAGGCCATGGAGAACTGGGAGCCTTCTTATGTTGATGGGCGGGATGTAAATTGCCAACAGCCACTCTGGAGAAGTGTATGGTGTTTCCTGAAACATCTAAAAAACAAAGCAACAGAGCCTAGGGCACTTCCACTTATGGTCCTATAGTTTAGAGAAATTAAAATCAAAAAGACACAGCCACCCCAAGTTTGGGATGGCTCTGTTTATAAGAACCTCATATACGGTACAAGTTCAATATCGCAGAAAGTGAAAAATGGATAAAGAAGTTGTGGTACTTAGGTACAATGCAGTATCACTCAGCAATGAAATCTATGTCATCAGGCCCGTAGCAGCATAATGAGTGGATTAAGTACAATGAATCTAACTGAAATAAGTCACACAGAGAAAGAAACATCATAAGATATCACTAATACACGGAATGTAAACTTGGCTACACAGGAACTGAATTCCAAAACAGAACAGGGTCTCAAATTTAGAAAACCAACTTATGCTTGCTTAAGGGGAAAGGTGAGTTGGGGTGCTGCATAAAACCAGAGATTGAAATGAGCACAGATAAAGTTCCTTAAGCCAAATATGGAATAGACAAGAGCTACTCCTTGCTCAACGAAATGGACTCAACACCCCATATTCAACGCCTAGGAATATACCTGACTAGTAAGAATCATAAAAGCTATGGATTTATACATCTCTGTAAGAGAATCAAGAGTGTGTACAGCGGCATTAAAGCAGTGAAAATCATCTAAATCCCATATTAAAAATAAATTTCTTAAACAAAACACAATGAGAGTGAAATAGAGAGCAATACTTAAGTAATTCATTCAAGGCTTCTGATGCAACCTGCATTTACCATATCTACACCCAGAGCTGGGTGACACATAAGGCTGGACACTTGGGGCTCATAAGATTGGTGAGGTTCGGTGAGCAAATGCAGACCCTTTGAAGTCATATTGCATGGTACCCATTCCATTGGTCTCAACTCTCCAGGTTTAAGGGATTCTTCCTTCAGCTAAAACATGCATGTGGAACCCAGAGTATGATCCACCGTGTGATCAAGAAACGTGTTCAAATGTGTCTCACTTTTCGTTCCCTGGTACTCGGGTGCAACATTCCAGACGCTTTACTAACACTCTCCTCACTTGGAGAGTGACTGCCTTTAACCTCCTGTTTGGCCCAGTTTGCAATTTCTGCGGAAGATGAACAGGAATAGGGAGAACCAATGAGAGACTAGCTGGAGGTGTCTGGACGGGCAAATTAAACTCTCATTTCCCACAGGGAAGAGGAATAAACCAAAGGCTCAGCATGCCGTGCCGGAACCAGATTAGGACCTGAAGCAATCCTGCGGTGTTGTGGCCAGCTCACAAGAAAGCGAGTTGAAGAAAGGAGCTCAGGGGCACTGTAATTCACAAACCTGCAGATTTATAAATGACAGCTATTGTCCGAAAATATACTGAAGTAGGGCTGCCAAGAGGACTTGAATGCGGGGCAAAATTGCAGGAAACCGATTTCAGGAGGAATCGGAATTGGATTGCATTTAAAACATAGGAAAACAGGCAGAACGTCGACAATGATGCACTTGGCCAAAAAGGACGTATGTGTTTTTTCCTGAATATATTCAGGAAAAAACGGATACGCCCTTTTTGGCCAACCAAGCAAGCTTGCAAAGGAAATCTGCACTACAATGAAGTCTCACTTCCCCCCTGGTCAAAAGGGCCATCTGAAAAAAGTGTAAAATCCAGAAAGGCAGAACAGGCCATGGAAAATTGGGAGCCTTGTTATGCTGATGGGCGGGATGTAAATTGCCAACAGCCGCTCTGTAGAAGTGTATGGTGTTTCCTGAAACATCTAAAAAACAAAGCAACAGAGCCTAGGGCACTTCCACTTATGGTCCTATAGCTTAGGGAAATTAAAATCAAAAAGACACAGCCACCCCAAAATTTGGGACGGCTCTTTTTACAGGAATCTCTTCTGCGGCACAAGTTAAATATCCCAGAGAGCAAATAATGGATAAAGAAGTTGCGGTACTTATGTACAACAGAATACCACTCAGCAATGAAATCTATGTCACCAGGCCTGTACCAGCATAATGAGTGGATTGAGGCACGATGATTCTAAGTGAAATAAGTCACACAGAAAAAGAAACATCATAAGGTATCACTAATACACGGAATGTGAACTTGGCTACACATGAACTGAATTACAAAACAGAACAGGGTCTCAAATTTAGAAAACCAACTTATGCTTGCTTAAGGGGGAAGGTGAGTTGGGGTGCTGCATAAAAGCAGAGTTTGAAATTAGCACAGATACCGTTCCATAAGCCAAATATGTAATAGACAAGACCTACCCCTTGCTCAACGAAATGGATTCAACAATGAGGTATCACCTCACACCTGGTAGAATAGGCTTCATAGAAAATCTACAAACAAAAAATGCTGGAAAGGGTGTGGAGAAAAGGAACCCTCTTCCACTATTGTTGGGAATATAAATTGATACAGTCATTATGGAGAACAATATGGAATTTCTTAAGAAACTAACAATAGAATTACCATATGATACAGCAATCCCAGTACTGGACATATACCCAGACAAAACCATAAATCAAAAAGAGTCATTCACCGCAATGTTCATTGCATCACTATTTACAATATCGAGGTAATGGAAGCAACCTAAATGCCCACAGACAGAGGAATGCATAAAGCTGTGGTACATATATAAAATGGAATATTACTAAGCCATGAAAAGGAATGAAATTGGGTCATTTGTAGAGACGTCGATGGATCTAGAGACTGTCATACAGAGTGAAGTAAGTCAGAAAGAGAAAAACAAATCTTGTATATTCATGCATATATGTGGAACCTAGAAAAACTGTACAGATTAACCATTTTGCAAGGCATAAATAGAGCAACAGATGTAGACAACAAACGCCTAGGGCACTTCCACTTATGGTCCTAAGTGGAAGATCCACTAGGTCCTTCCAACCAAGCAAGCTTGCAAAGGAAATCTGCACTACAATGAAGTCTCACTTCCCCCCGGTCAAAAGGGCCATCTGAAAAAAGTGTAAAATCCAGAAAGGCAGGACAGGCCATGGAGAACTGGGAGCCTTGTTATGCTGATGGGCGGGATGGAAATTGCCAACAGACACTCGGGAGAAGTGTATGGTGTTTCCTGAAACATCTAAAAAACAAAGCAACAGAGCCTAGGGCACTTCCACTTATGGTCCTATAGCTTAGGGAAATTAAAATCAAAAAGACACAGCCACCCCAAAGTTTGGGACGCCTCTGTTTACAAGAACCTCGTTTACAGTACAAGTTCAACATCGCAGAAAGTGAAAAATGGATAAAGAAGTTGTGGTATTTACTTACAAAGCAATATCACTCAGCAATGAAATCTATGTCATCAGGCCCTTAGCAGCACAATGAGTGGATTCAGGTATGATGATTCTAACTGAAATAAGTCACACAGAAAAAGAAACATCATAAGATATCACTAATACACAGAATGTAAACTTGGCTACACAGGAACTGAATTACAGAACAGAACAGGGTCTCAAATTTAGAAAACCAACTAATGCTTGCTTAAGGGGAAAGGTGAGTTGGGGTGCTGCATAAAACCAGAGATCGAAATGAGCACAGATAAAGTTCCTTAAGCCAAATATGGAATAGACAAGAGCTACTCCTTGCTCAACGAAATGGACTCAACACCGCATATTAAACGCCTAAGAATATACCTGACTAGTAAGTATCTTAAAACCTATGGATTGCTATGTCTCCGAAAGAGAATCAAGGATGTGTACAGGGGCATAAACGCAGCAGTGATAGGATTGGAGAGGTTTGGTGAGCAAATGAAGACCCTTTGAAGTCATATTGCATGGTACCCATTACACGGGTCTCAACTCTCCAGGTTTAAGGTATTCTTCCTTCAGCTAAAACATGCGTGTGGAACCCAGAGTATGATCAACCATGTGAATGGGAGACGTGTTCAAATATGTCTCAGTTTTCCTCCCCTGGTACTCGGGTGCAACATTCCAGACGGTTTACTAACACTCTCCCCACTTGGAGAGTCAGCGCCTTTAACCTCCTGTTTGGCCCAGTTTGCAATTTCTGCGGAAGATGAACAGGAATAGCGAGAACCAATGAGAGACTAGCTGGAGGTGTCTGGACGGGCAAATTTAACTCTCATTTCCCACCAGGAAGAGGAATTAACCAAAGGCTCAGCATGCCGTGCCGGAACCAGATTAGGGCCTGAAGCCATCCTGCGGTGTTGCTGCCAGGTCACAAGAAAGCGAGTTGAAGAAAGGAGCTCAGGGGAACTGTAATTCACAAACCTGCAGAGTTATAAATGACAGCTATCATCCAAAAATAGACTGAAGTAAGGCTGCCAAGAGGACTTGAAACGGGGCAGAATTGCAGGAAACCGATTTCAGGAGGTAGACTGGAATTGCATTGAAAGCATAGGAAAAGAGGCAGAGCGTCCACAATGATGCACTTGGCCAAAAAGGGCGTATGCGTTTTTTCCTGAATATATTCAGGAAAAAACGCATACGCCCTTTTTGGCCAACCAAGCAAGCTTGCAAAGGAAATCTGCTCTACAATGAAGTCTCACTTCCCCCCGTCAAAAGGGCCATCTGAAAAAAGTGTAAAATCCAGAAAGGCAAGACAGGCCATGGAGAACTGGGAGCCTTGTTATGCTGATGGGCGGGATGTAAATTGCCAACAGACACTCGGGAGAAGTGTATGGTGTTTTCTGAAACATCTAAAAAACAAAGCAACAGAGCCTAGGGCACTTCCACTTATGGTCCTATAGCTTAGGGAAATTAAAATCAAAAAGACACAGCCACCCCAAAGTTTGGGACGCCTCTGTTTACAAGAACCTCGTTTACCGTACAAGTTCAATATCACAGAAATTGAAAAATGGATAAAGAACTTGTGGTACTTACGTACAATGCAGTATCACTCAGCAATGAAATCTATGTCATCAGGCCCGTAGCAGCATAATGAGTGGATTCAGGTACGATGATTCTAACTGAAATAAGTCACACAGAAAAAGAAACATCATAAGATATCAGTAATACACGGAATGTAAACTTGGCTACACAGGAACTGAATTCCAAAACAGAACAGGGTCTCAAATTTAGAAAACCAACTAATGCTTGCTTAAGGGGAAAGGTGAGTTGGGGTGCTGCATAAAACCAGAGATCGAAATGAGCACAGATAAAGTTCCTCAAGCCAAATACGGAATAGACAAGAGCTACTCCTTGCTCAACGAAATGGACTCAACACCCCATATTAAACGCCAAAGAATGTACCTGACTAGTAAGTATCTTAAAACCTATGGATTGCTATGTCTCCGAAAGAGAATCAAGCATGTGTACAGGGGCATAAACGCAGCAGTGATAGGATTGGAGAGGTTCGGTGAGCAAATGAAGACCCTTTGAAGTCATATTGCATGGTACCCATTCCACGGGTTTCAACTACCCAGGTTTAAGGTATTCTTCCTTCAGCTAAAACATGCATGTGGAACCTAGAGTATGATCAACAATGTGATCGGGAGACGTGTTCAAATATGTCTCAGTTTTCGTACCCTGGTACTCGGGTGCAACATTCCAGACGCTTTACTAACACTCTCCCGAATTGGAGAGTCACTCCCTTTAACCTCCTGTTTGGCCCAGTTTGGAATTTCTGCGGAAGATGAACAGGAATAGCGAGAACCAATGAGAGACTAGCTGGAGGTGTCTGGACGGGCAAATTTAACTCTCATTTCCCACCAGGAAGAGGAATTAACCAAAGGCTCAGCATGCCGTGCCGGAACCAGATTAGGGCCTGAAGCCATCCTGCGGTGTTGCTGCCAGGTCACAAGAAAGCGAGTTGAAGAAAGGAGCTCAGGGGAACTGTAATTCACAAACCTGCAGAGTTATAAATGACAGCTATCATCCAAAAATATACTGAAGTAAGGCTGCCAAGAGGACTTGAAACGGGGCAGAATTGCAGGAAACCGATTTCAGGAGGTAGACTGGAATTGCATTGAAAGCATAGGAAAAGAGGCAGAGCGTCCACAATGATGCACTTGGCCAAAAAGGGCGTATGCGTTTTTTCCTGAATATATTCAGGAAAAAAGGCATACGCCCTTTTTGGCCAACCAAGCAAGCTTGCAAAGGAAATCTGCACTACAATGAAGTCTCACTTCCCCCCGTCAAAAGGGCGATCTGAAAAAAGTGTAAAATCCAGAAAGGCAGGACAGGCCATGGAGAACTGGGAGCCTTGTTATGCTGATGGGCGGGATGTAAATTGCCAACAGACACTCGGGAGAAGTGTATGGTGTTTCCTGAAACATCTAAAAAACAAAGCAACAGAGCCTAGGGCACTTCCACTTATGGTCCTATAGCTTAGGGAAATTAAAATCAAAAAGACACAGCCACCCCAAAGTTTGGGACGCCTCTGTTTACAAGAACCTCGTTTACCGTACAAGTTCAATATCACAGAAATTGAAAAATGGATAAAGAACTTGTGGTACTTACGTACAATGCAGTATCACTCAGCAATGAAATCTATGTCATCAGGCCCGTAGCAGCATAATGAGTGGATTCAGGTACGATGATTCTAACTGAAATAAGTCACACAGAAAAAGAAACATCATAAGATATCAGTAATACACGGAATGTAAACTTGGCTACACAGGAACTGAATTCCAAAACAGAACAGGGTCTCAAATTTAGAAAACCAACTAATGCTTGCTTAAGGGGAAAGGTGAGTTGGGGTGCTGCATAAAACCAGAGATCGAAATGAGCACAGATAAAGTTCCTTAAGCCAAATACGGAATAGACAAGAGCTACTCCTTGCTCAACTAAATGGACTCAACACCCCATATTAAACGCCTAAGAATGCACCTGACTAGTAAGTATCTTAAAACCTATGGATTGCTATGTCTCCAAAAGAGAATCAAGCGTGTGTACAGGGGAATAAACGCAGCAGTGATAGGATTGGAGAGGTTCGGTGAGCAAATGAAGACCCTTTGAAGTCATATTGCATGGTACCCATTCCACGGGTCTCAACTCTCCAGGTTTAAGGTATTCTTCCTTCAGCTAAAACATGCATGTGGAACCCAGAGTATGATCAACCGTGTGAACGGGAGACGTGTTCAAATATGTCTCAGTTTTCCTCCCCTGGTACTCGGGTGCAACATTCCAGACGCTTTACTAACACTCTCCCCACTTGGAGAGTCAGCGCCTTTAACCTCCTGTTTGGCCCAGTTTGCAATTTCTGCGGAAGATGAACAGAAATAGGGAGAACCAATGAGAGACTAGCTGGAGGTGTCTGGACGGGCAAATTTAACTCTCATTTCCCACCAGGAAGAGGAATTAACCAAAGGCTCAGCGTGCCGTGCCGGAACCAGATTAGGGCCTGAAGCCATCCTGCGGTGTTGCGGCCAGCTCAAAAGAAAGCGAGTTGAAGAAAGGAGCTCAGGGGCACTGTAATTCACAAACCTGCAGAGTTATAAATGACAGCTATCGTCCAAAAATATACTGAAGTAAGGCTGCCAAGAGGACTTGAAAGTGGGGCAGAATTGCAGGAAACCGATTTCAGGAGGTAGACTGGAATTGCATTGAAAGCATAGGAAAAGAGGCAGAACGTCCACAATGATGCACTTGGCCAAAAAGGGCGTATGCGTTTTTTCCTGAATATATTCAGGAAAAAACGCATACGCCCTTTTTGGCCAACCAAGCAAGCTTGCAAAGGAAATCTGCACTACAATGAAGTCTCACTTCACCCCGGTCAAAAGGGCCATCTGAAAAAAGTGTAAAATCCAGCAAGGCAGGACAGGCCATGGAGAACTGGGAGCCTTGTTATGCTGATGGGCGGGATGTAAATTGCCAACAGACACTCGGGAGAAGTGTATGGTGTTTCCTGAAACATCTAAAAAACAAAGCAACAGAGCCTAGGGCACTTCCACTATGGTCCTATAGCTTAGGGAAATTAAAATAAAAAAGACACAGCCACCCCAAAGTTTGGGACGCCTCTGGTTACAAGAACCTCGTTTACAGTACAAGTTCAACATCGCAGAAAGTGAAAAATGGATAAAGAAGTTGTGGTATTTACTTGCAAAGCAATATCACTCAGCAATGAAATCTATTTCATCAGGCCCTTAGCAGCACAATGAGTGGATTCAGGTATGATTATTCTAACTGAAATAAGTCACACAGAAAATGAAACATCATAAGGTATCAGTAATACACGGAATGTAAACTTGGCTACACAGGAACTGAATTACAGAACAGAACAGGGTCTCAAATTTAGAAAACCAACTTATGCTTGCTTAAGGGGAAAGGTGAGTTGGGGTGCTGCATAAAACCAGAGATTGAAATGAGCACAGATAAAGTTCCTTAAGCCAAATATGGAATAGACAAGAGCTACTCCTTGCTCAACGAAATGGACTCAACACCCCATATTAAACGCCTAAGAATGTACCTGACTAGTAAGTATCTTAAAACCTATGGATTGCTATGTATCCAAAAGAGAATCAAGCGTGTGTACAGGGGCATAAATGAAGCAGTGATAGGATTGGAGAGGTTCGGTGAGCAAATGAAGACCCTTTGAAGTCATATTGCATGGTACCCATTACACGGGTCTCAACTCTCCAGGTTTAAGGTATTCTTCCTTCAGCTAAAACATGCATGTGGAACCCAGACTATGATCAAACGTGTGAACGGGAGACGTGTTCAAATATGTCTCAGTTTTCCTCCCCTGGTACTCGGGTGCAACATTCCAGATGCTTTACTAACACTCTCCCGAATTGGAGAGTCAGCGCCTTTAACCTCCTGTTTGGCCCAGTTTGCAATTTCTGCGGAAGATGAACAAGAATAGGGAGAACCAATGAGAGACTAGCTGGAGGTGTCTGGACGGGCAAATTTAACTCTCATTTCCCACCAGGAAGAGGAAATAACCAAAGGATCAGTGTGCCGTGCCGGAACCAGATTAGAGCCTGAAGCCACACTGCGGTGTTGCGGCCAGCTCAAAAGAAAGCGAGTTGAAGAAAGGAGCTCAGGGGCACTGTAATTCACAAACCTGCAGAGTTATAAATGACAGCTATCGTCCAAAAATATACTGAAGTAAGGCTGCCAAGAGGACTTGAAAGCGGGGCAGAATTGCAGGAAACCGATTTCAGGAGGTAGACTGGAATTGCATTGAAAGCATAGAAAAGAGGCAGAACGTCCACAATGATGCACTTGGCCAAAAAGGGCGTATGCGTTTTTTCCTGAATATATTCAGGAAAAAACGCATACGCCCTTTTTGGCCAACCAAGCAAGCTTGCAAAGGAAATCTGCACTACAATGAAGTCTCACTTCCCCCCATCAAAAGGGCCATCTGAAAATAGTGTAAAATCCAGAAAGGCAGGACAGGCCATGGAGAACTGGGAGCCTTGTTATGCTGATGGGCGGGATGTAAATTGCCAACAGACACTCGGGAGAAGTGTATGGTGTTTCCTGAAACATCTAAAAAACAAAGCAACAGAGCCTAGGGCACTTCCACTTATGGTCCTATAGCTTAGGGAAATTAAAATCAAAAAAACACAGCCACCCCAAAGTTTGGGATGCCTCTGTTTACAAGAACCTCGTTTATCGTACAAGTTCAATATTACAGAAAGTGAAAAATGGATAAAGAACTTGTGGTACTTACGTACAATGCAGTATCACTCAGCAATGAAATCTATGTCATCAGGCCCGTAGCAGCATAATGAGTGGATTCAGGTACGATGATTCTAACTGAAATAAGTCACACAGAAAAAGAAACATCATAAGATATCACTAATACACGGAATGTAAACTTGGCTACACAGGAACTGAATTCCAAAACAGAACAGGGTCTCAAATTTAGAAAACCAACTTATGCTTGCTTAAGGGGAAAGGTGAGTTGGGGTGCTGCATAAAACCAGAGATTGAAATGAGCACAGATAAAGTTCCTTAAGCCAAATATGGAATAAACAACAGCTACACCTTGCTCAACGAAATGGACTCAACACCCCATATTAAATGCCTAAGAATGTACCTGACTAGTAAGTATCTTAAAACCTATGGATTGCTATGTTTCCGAAAGAGAATCAAGCATGTGTACAGGGGCATAAACGCAGCAGCGATAGGATTGGAGAGGTTCGGTGAGCAAATGAAGACCCTTTGATGTCATATTGCATGGTACCCATTCCACGGGTTTCAACTACCCAGGTTTAAGGTATTCTTCCTTCAGCTAAAACATGCATGTGGATCCCAGAGTATGATCAACCGTGTGAACGGGAGACGTGTTCAAATATGTCTCAGTTTTCCTCCCCTGGTACTCGGGTGCAACATTCCAGACGCTTTACTAACACTCTCCCGACTTGGAGAGTCAGTCCCTTTAACCTCCTGTTTGGCCCAGTTTGCAATTTCTGCGGAAGATGAACAGGAGTAGGGAGAATCAATGAGAGACTAGCTGGAAGTGTCTGGACGGGCAAATTTAACTCTCATTTCCCACCAGGAAGAGGAAATAACCAAAGGCTCAGCGTGCCGTGCCGGAACCAGATTAGGGCCTGAAGCCACACTGCGGTGTTGCGGCCAGGTCACAAGAAAGCGAGTTGAAGAAAGGAGCTCAGGGGCACTGTAATTCACAAAACTGCAGAGTTATAAATGACAGCTATCGTCCAAAAATAGACTGAAGTAAGGCTGCCAAGAGGACTTGAAAGCGGGGCAGAATTGCAGGAAACCGATTTCAGGAGGTAGACTGGAATTGCATTGAAAGCATAGGAAAAGAGGCAGAACGTCCACAATGATGCACTTGGCCAAAAAGGGCGTATGCGTTTTTTCCTGAATATATTCAGGAAAAAACGCATACGCCCTTTTTGGCCAACCAAGCAAGCTTGCAAAGGAAATCTGCACTACAATGAAGTCTCACTTCCCCCCGGTCAAAAGGGCCATCTGAAAAAAGTGTAAAATCCAGCAAGGCAGGACAGGCCATGGAGAACTGGGAGCCTTGTTATGCTGATGGGCGGGATGTAAATTGCCAACAGACACTCGGGAGAAGTGTATGGTGTTTCCTGAAACACCTAAAAAACAAAGCAACAGAGCCTAGGGCACTTCCACTTATGGTCCTATAGCTTAGGGAAATTAAAATCAAAAAGACACAGCCACCCCAAAGTTTGGGACGCCTCTGTTTACAAGAACCTCGTTTACAGTACAAGTTCAACATCGCAGAAAGTGAAAAATGGATAAAGAAGTTGTGGTATATACTTACAAAGCAATATCACTCAGCACTGAAATCTATGTCATCAGGCCCTTAGCAGCACAATGAGTGGATTCAGATATGATGATTCTAACTGAAATAAGTCACACAGAAAAAGAAACATCATAAGATATCACTAATACACGGAATGTAAACTTGGCTACACAGGAACTGAATTACAGAACAGAAAAGGGTCTCAAATTTAGAAAACCAACTTATGCTTGCTTAAGGGGAAAGGTGAGTTGGGGTGCTGCATAAAACCAGAGATTGAAATGAGCACAGATAAAGTTCCTTAAGCCAAATATGGAATAGACAAGAGCTACTCCTTGCTCAACGAAATGGACTCAACACCCCATATTAAACGCCTAAGAATGTACCTCACTAGTAAGTATCTTAAAACCTATGGATTGCTATGTCTCCATAAGAGAATCAAGCGTGTGTACAGGGGCATAAACGCAGCAGTGATAGGATTGGAGAGGTTCGGTGAGCAAATGAAGACCCTTTGAAGTCAATTTGCATGGTACCCATTACACGGGTCTCAACTCTCCAGGTTTAAGGTATTCTTCCTTCAGCTAAAACATGCATGTGGAACCCAGACTATGATCAAACGTGTGAACGGGAGACGTGTTCAAATATGTCTCAGTTTTCCTCCCCTGGTACTCGGGTGCAACATTCCAGATGCTTTACTAACACTCTCCCGAATTGGAGAGTCAGCGCCTTTAACCTCCTGTTTGGCCCAGTTTGCAATTTCTGCGGAAGATGAACAAGAATAGGGAGAACCAATGAGAGACTAGCTGGAGGTGTCTGGACGGGCAAATTTAACTCTCATTTCCCACCAGGAAGAGGAAATAACCAAAGGCTCAGTGTGCCGTGCCGGAACCAGATTAGAGCCTGAAGCCACACTGCGGTGTTGCGGCCAGCTCAAAAGAAAGCGAGTTGAAGAAAGGAGCTCAGGGGCACTGTAATTCACAAACCTGCAGAGTTATAAATGACAGCTATCGTCCAAAAATATACTGAAGTAAGGCTGCCAAGAGGACTTGAAAGCGGGGCAGAATTGCAGGAAACCGATTTCAGGAGGTAGACTGGAATTGCATTGAAAGCATAGAAAAGAGGCAGAACGTCCACAATGATGCACTTGGCCAAAAAGAGCGTATGCGTTTTTTCCTGAATATATTCAGGAAAAAATGCATACGCCCTTTTTGGCCAACCAAGCAAGCTTGCAAAGGAAATCTGCACTACAATGAAGTCTCACTTCCCCCCGTCAAAAGGGCCATCTGAAAATAGTGTAAAATCCAGCAAGGCAGGACAGGCCATGGAGAACTGGGAGCCTTGTTATGCTGATGGGCGGGATGTAAATTGCCAACAGACACTCGGGAGAAGTGTATGGTGTTTCCTGAAACATCTAAAAAACAAAGCAACAGAGCCTAGGGCACTTCCACTTATGGTCCTATAGCTTAGGGAAATTAAAATCAAAAAAACACAGCCACCCCAAAGTTTGGGACGCCTCTGTTTACAAGAACCTCGTTTACCGTACAAGTTCAATATCACAGAAAGTGAAAAATGGATAAAGAACTTGTGGTACTTACGTACAATGCAGTATCACTCAGCAATGAAATCTATGTCATCAGGCCCGTAGCAGCATAATGAGTGGATTCAGGTACGATGATTCTAACTGAAATAAGTCACACAGAAAAAGAAACATCATAAGATATCACTAATACACGGAATGTAAACTTGGCTACACAGGAACTGAATTCCAAAACAGAACAGGGTCTCAAATTTAGAAAACCAACTTATGCTTGCTTAAGGGGAAAGGTGAGTTGGGGTGCTGCATAAAACCAGAGATTGAAATGAGCACAGATAAAGTTCCTTAAGCCAAATATGGAATAGACAAGAGCTACTCCTTGCTCAATGAAATGGACTCAACACCGCATATTAAACGCCTAAGAATGTACCTGACTAGTAAGTATCTTAAAACCTATGCATTGCTATGTCTCCAAAAGAGAATCAAGCATGTGTACAGGGGCATAAACGCAGCAGTGATAGGATTGGAGAGGTTCGGTGAGCAAATGAAGACCCTTTGAAGTCATATTGCATGGTACCCATTCCACGGGTCTCAACTCTCCAGGTTTAAGGTATTCTTCCTTCAGCTAAAACATGCATGTGGAACCCAGAGTATGATCAACCATGTGATCGGGAGACGTGTTCAAATATGTCTCAGTGTTCGTTCCCTGGTACTCGGGTGCAACATTCCAGACGCTTTACTAACACTCTCCCCACTTGGAGAGTCAGTCCCTTTAACCTCCTGTTTGGCCCAGTTTGCAATTTCTGCGGAAGATGAACAGGAATAGCGAGAACCAATGAGAGACTAGCTGGAGGTGTCTGGACGGGCAAATTTAACTCTCTTTTCCCACCAGGAAGAGGAATTAACCAAAGGCTCAGCGTACCGTGCCGGAACCAGATTAGGGCCTGAAGCCATCCTGCGGTGTTGCGGCCAGCTCACAAGAAAGCGAGTTGAAGAAAGGAGCTCAGGGGCACTGTAATTCACAAACCTGCAGAGTTATAAATGACAGCTATCGTCCAAAAATATACTGAAGTAAGGCTGCCAAGAGGACTTGAAAGCGGGGCAGAATTGCAGGAAACCGATTTCAGGAGGTAGACTGGAATTGCATTGAAAGCATAGGAAAAGAGGCAGAACGTCCACAATGATGCACTTGGCCAAAAAGGGCGTATGCGTTTTTTCCTGAATATATTCAGGAAAAAACGCATACGCCCTTCTTGGCCAACCAAGCAACCTTGCAAAGGAAATCTGCACTACAATGAAGTCTCACTTCCCCCCGGTCAAAAGGGCCATCTGAAAAAAGTGTAAAATCCAGAAAGGCAGGACAGGCCATGGAGAACTGGGAGCCTTGTTATGCTGATGGGCGGGATGTAAATTGCCAACAGCCACTCGGGAGAAGTGTATGGTGTTTCCTGAAACATCTAAAAAACAAAGCAACAGAGCCTAGGGCACTTCCACTTATGGTCCTATAGCTTAGGGAAATTAAAATCAAAAAGACACAGCCACCCCAAAGTTTGGGACGCCTCTGTTTACAAGAACCTCATTTACCGTACAAGTTCAATATCACAGAAAGTGAAAAATGGATAAAGAAGTTGCGGTACTTATGTACAACAGAATACCACTCAGCAATGAAATCTATGTCACCAGACCCGTACCAGCATAATGAGTGGATTGAGGCACGATGATTCTACGTGAAATAAGTCACACAGAAAAAGAAACATCATAAGGTATCACTAATACACGGAATGTGAACTTGGCTACACATGAACTGAATTACAAAACAGAACAGGGTCTCAAGTTTAGAAAACCAACTTATGCCTGCTTAAGGGGGAAGGTGAGTTGGGGTGCTGCATAAAAGCAGAGTTTGAAATTAGCACAGATACCATTCCATAAGCCAAATATGTAGTAGACAGGACCTACCCCTTGCTCAACGAAATGGATTCAACAATGAGGTATCACCTCACACCTGGTAGAATAGGCATCATAGAAATTCTATAAACAAAAAATGCTGGAAAGTGTGTGGAGAAAAGGAACCCTCTTCCACTATTGTTGGGAATATAAATTGATACAGTCATTATGGAGAACAATATGGAATTTCTTAAGAAACTAACAATAGAATTACCATATGATACAGCAATCCCAGTACTGGACATATACCCAGACAAAACCATAAATCAAAAAGAGTCATTCACCGCAATGTTCATTGCATCACTATTTACAATATCGAGGTAATGGAAGCAACCTAAATGCCCACAGACAGAGGAATGCATAAAGCTGTGGTACATATATAAAATGGAATATTACTAAGCCATGAAAAGGAATGAAATTGGGTCATTTGTAGAGACGTCGATGGATCTAGAGACTGTCATACAGAGTGAAGTAAGTCAGAAAGAGAAAAACAAATCTTGTATATTCATGCATATATGTGGAACCTAGAAAAACTGTACAGATTAACCATTTTGCAAGGCATAAATAGAGCAACAGATGTAGACAACAAACGTATGGACAACAAGGGGGGAAAGCTGTTGGGGTGGTGGTGGTGGGACGAGTTGAGAGACTGGGATTGGCATGTATACATTTATATGTATAAAATAGATAACCAATAAGAACCTGCTGTATAAAAATATAAAATAAAATTCAAAATTAAAAAGAAATAAAATTTAAAAAATAAAACAGAAAAAACAATTATTCCCTGCACTTACATGTATTTATATGAATAAATTATTTCCATGCTTATATCTGTAAATACAAAAAAGAGGAATAAAATCTACCTTGAACCAAAAACGAAAAAGAGAAAAAAACACAGAACCCACCAGTTACACAGAGGAAAACCGTATCAGGGCACTTGCTCCAGTTGTAAACAATTCTGAAGTTGGTCAGTGGTGGGGAATCGTCTCCCATTCAACCAGCAGCCCCTACGCAACAAGCGTCCTCATTGCAAAGCTGGGGCACCGTGCCGAGGCATCTGTGAGTAAACGTGAGCTGAGCCCCAGGCCAGTTGCTGCTGAACTATTCCCACCCGTCCCAGGTAAAACACCTGAATATATACAAGGACTTGAAAGCCTAGAGGAAGGGCCATAGAGCCACACGAGTGACAGCATGCCGGCCGACTTGGTGCCTGCAGGCCAGCCAGGATGGTCCTGGCCCTGGGTGCTCTTCTGGAAGATTTCCATTTCCCTGCCTGAGATACCCGTCCTGTCCCTGCCCCCACTGCTTTTTTCCTTCCTCACCTCTGCCCAGGGAGAAATTCCAGCAGCAGGTATGGGTGACACATCCTCTTCTTTAGCAGGTGGCAGCCTGGCAACTGCTGCAGAAAGTCCAGCAGAGCCCCACTCACACTGGGCCACCCACAAAGCCGTGGCCTCTCACTCCCTCCCACCAGCCCAGCCCCGAGACTGCTGACAGGGCAGAGAAAATGGTGTCAGGCACGGCTGCAGGGGCTCTTGCTGCCTGGAGTGGTATTTATATTGATCTCAACCCAGGCACACCTGGGGAGGGCTGGCCGGCACGGTAAGGCTGCCCAGGTCAGCCAATCATCACCCCTCAGGGGCTCACAGTTGCAGAAAATGGAACTTGCTGAACCGGCCAGGTCCAAGGAACAGGTGTGGGCTCCTGAGAGTCAGGATAGACAAGGGGCTGCAGCTTTGGCTTGTTTTCTAATCATTTTATCTGGCCCATGAGTGGGAGATAACTTCAAGAAAACCCTCTCCTAATGAGAGGAACCCAGGAGTCAGGGAGAGGAGGGGTGGGTGGTGGTTGGAGACAGAGGCCTGGTGCCCCGGGTGCAGTGGAAGTCTCTGGAAGACCAGGTGGAGGGAGGCCTCACGGAGTGATGCCCAGGGACACAGACCTGTTGCAGCTGCTGTTTGTTAGTTCAAGTCCTGCTCTGAGGTGCTCTGTGTCAGCTCTGAGCGACAGGTGAGCTGGGGGTGCTCTGCAATGAGGGCTATGTGCACGGTTCCTGTGTGCCCAGCCCTGCCACGGTACCTGCAAGGGTAGCTCTGTATCCTGGGAGGGGCCTGACCACGAGAGCCCCGTGGGCTGGGGTGGGGGTGGGGTACCTGCCCAGGTGAGCTCCATATTCTGGGATTGGTCTGACCACGAGAGCCCCATGGGCTGCTGGGGACCTGGTAAAGGATGTCAGGACAGTCAGTGAAGCCACCGAGGATATACCTCCAGTTGCTCCTAATTCCTACACCCTGCTGGTCATTCTACCAACCACCAGGACATGGTATTCTGTATTAGTCTTCAATGATGCCTTCTTTTGTATTCCATTAGTCCCAGAGTCACAAGAAATTTTGGCTTGTGAGTGGCAGGACTCAACATACAACTAAAACAATACTTCCGGGCCGTCTGGACCCAAGGGTGCAAAAATTCCCACACCGTCTTTGGGGAAAGCTTAGCTAAAGACCTAAAAGTTCTACCTCTGGAAAAGGAAACCCTCCTTCAATATGCAGACGACATTCTGATCGCCAGCCCTACTAAGGAGGCCTCTGAACTACCAAGCCAATAAAGGATAGAAGTTGTCCAAGAAAAAGCTCAAATATCACAGACTGCGGTGACCTGCCTGGGCTTCATTCTCACAGAAGGTCAGAGAAGCCCATCCCAGGAAAGGGAAGAAACCATTTTCAGCCTTACCCCTTTCTAAAACTAGAAGACAGCTTAGGGGTTCCTGGGGAGGCCAGGGTTTGCTGCTTCTGGATCCCTAACTACAGTCTACTAGCTGGGCCTCTATATGAAACACTGAAAGGAAAAGATGATGATCCTTTTGAATAGAATCCAGAAGTGGCCTTTCAAGAATGGAAAGAGCAGTCAATTCAGACCCTTGCCCTGGAACTCCCTAATTTAGCTAAACCCTTTGACCTTTACATTCCCGGTGAAAGGTGAATCGCCATTGGAGAATTAGTGCAAAAACTGGGACCACTTGAAATGGAACAATGCAAGAATGCCATCCAGGTAGGATAAACTACGGTCACTAAGGAGCTTGGCCCACTGCCACATCTGGCCAAGATACTGGCGGTATCTAAAAACCTGGAAATCAGCAGCCCAAAAGGCCACCTCCCTCCTAAGGGAAAAGGACCCCACGTGGTGATCCTAACCACCAACCATGCCCTGAAGTTGCAGGGTTCGCTCCGTGGGCACACCGACCTCGAGTGAGGAGGCCCTCCAACTCCAACATCCAGAGAGATAACCGGGGGCAACAGGGCACCATGACGACTCGTGTGAACATCACTTGACCTGGAGTTTCTCTCATAAAACAACAAGAGTGTGTCCCAAAAGAGTAGACTACTGCTTGCAGGACTTACTGCACCCAGAGGGGAGCTAATAGTCTTGGCGGGGGAACAGTATACCACACTGTCACCATAGAAAAGCCTACAGACACCGTGATGATGGTGGCCAATAAGACCGGCTGTACTCCTGTTTACTTCAAAAGGCTGTTGACTCAGTAGCCATCATGGTCCTTATCACCACTGACCCTGGACTGTCTGGGAGTTGAGCGGGCAGGGCTCTGACACCTGGTGCTGTTTGTACGTTAATTCAGGGGCCTAATTGAAGAAAGCGCAGACTACTGGTCAGAGCATCTAGGCTGGCAGAAACGGTCAGCCTAAGGTGGCCGAACAAATGTGGGGCGGGGTGAAACCGGCCCCCACAGCGTCTCTGCACATCTCTTTCCTGGACCCTTAAAGGTCATTAGAATCTATAACACTTCCAATGTTGGTGCTCAGGTGGACGAGCAGGGAGGCAGGGGTCCTGGGGACAATCAACGTCACCGGGAGGCTGCTGGGGAGAAGCTCTGACCTTCGCCCCAGGGTATGAGGGCTCCCAACTCAGCACTCAGCAGTTACAGAAGAAGGGTCTGCACCCTCAGCACTCCAAGAATGAGGAACGGGACAAAAGGCAGAGGAGGGGTTTGTCCCCAGCAAAGCCCATTAAAAATCCCTGGGAGATAAAAATAGAATCTGGGCAATAAAGTCAAGTCTAACCTTTTTTATCCTTTGTGCTTTGTCTAATTTCACGTGCTCCTAGGGTCCCGCATGCAGAGGTTCCACACCCGGCACTTCAGACCAGATTTCCTAGTGCAGAATGGCTGGGTCGACACCTCAGCTCCTGGGGCCCAGTGCAGACTCCACGATATAGAGCCTGAGCTACAGCCAACCCGGCCCTCGAGAGCTCCGCCGCCTCCCTCCCTCCCACTGACTCTGACAGGATCTCTACACAGCAGCCCAGCCCACAGCCCACGGGGTAGTGCATGCTCTCACCTCTCCATTCTCTGATCAAAATATAAAGTTTCCTTTGCTTGTGAACCAAACTCAGTCTCGACCTGTTGGCCCCAATGACACTGGGCAGGGGGACACTTGTTGGGGTCCACTCTGGAGGATCAGTAACAGAAATTGAGACTATTGTAACCTCAAAGAACAGATGTGTGAGCCAAACTGTAGTTAACATAGAACAGTGTATAAGGCTCGGGTAAAATAAGATGTTTCTAACACTTCCATTTGATATTTCCATCACTTTTTATAAGCAAGTTCAGTGAAAAGGTTTGTCTTATTTGTCAGGTCAATATTAGAGAAACGAAGTGATTTCTTTCCAAGGATGTACATCTAATAATCTTGGTTAAACCTTCAATCTTGTTTTAAATGCTTTTCCATTGAAAATGATACCTCTCTTTCAGCTCCCCCATTTCTGAGAAGTATAAAATCTTATAATTTATTATTACCAAAGGGGAAAGGTGGGAGGAGGGATAAATTAACAGTTTGGAATTAACACATACACACTGCTATGTATAAAATAGATCATCAACAAGGAACTACTGTATAGCACAGGGAACTACACTCAACATTTTGCAATAACCTATAAGGGGAAATAATCTGAAAAAGAATAGATATTTTTATTGACATCATCTATCAATGATAGTTAAAGTGTAGCCTAAGGGAAGCTGGTGGTGAGTGCTTCTGACCCTGAAGACTTCAATCATCTAAAGTTTGGACTCTGCCTACTTCCCAAGGCCCTTAATGAACATATGTGTAGCCGTAGCTTAAAAAATTCCCCAGTTTGGGTTTCGGGGAGACACTGATTTTGAAAAAGCCCTGGTGTTCTCCTTACATGAATGGGACTCTTCCTACTGCTAAAACATGTCTGTCACACCCAGAGGATGGTATACCGTCTGATCGGGAAGAGTTTGGAAAAGGCATCTCGTCTCCTCATCTCCTGGTGCTCGGGTTCACCCCTCCAGCGTCTTTACTAACAGTCTCCCCACTTGGAGATGTCAGCACTGTCAACATCCTGTTGCATACAGTTTGGAATTTGTCCAGAGGATGAAGCGGAAGGATGAGGAACAATGAGAGACAAGTTCTAGGTGTTCAGACAGGCACATGTCACTCTAATTTCCAATCAGGAAGACGAATTGACCAAAGGCTAGGGTTGCCTATGGAAACAGTATAGGGCTTGAGGAAATCCCGCTGCTTTGTGGCCAGTTCCCATAAACACAAGTTGAACAATGGAACTCAGGGGCAGTAAAATTCACAAAACTGCAGAGTTGAAAATATCCATCACTGAAAAATGTCTTGAGGAAAGTCAGAGAAAAGGACTTGTAAGCAAGGGAGAATGGCAGGAAAGGGATTTGAGGAGGTAGAAAGGACTCGCCATTAAGCACAAGAAAAGGAGCTGAACATTGCCAACATTGCAGTTGGCCAAAAAGGGTGTATGCGTTTTTTTCTGTATATATTCAAGAAAAGGGCATACACTTTTTTAGCCAACCAAACAGGTGGGCACTGGAAGTCAATACTACAAAAGATATCACTTCGCATCAGTCAGAAGAGCCATCCTCATAAAGCGTAAACAACAGAAATGCAGGACAGGGCAACGAGAAGAGGGAGCCCTGTGAGACTTATAGTGGAAATGTATATTGCCAACGGCCATTCTGGAGAAGTGTATTGTGTTTACTAAAGCATCTAAAAAATGAGCTACAGAGCATAGGGCACTTGCCCTCATGGGCGTATATCTTGGGAAAAACAAAAATCGAGAGGACACAGGCACCCCAATGTTTACCCCCTCTCTGTTTAAAAGATCCTCGACTAGGATATAACTTAAATGTCTCTGGAGGGAAAAAATGGATAGAGATGTGGTACTTAGGTAGAGTGGAATATTATTCAGCCTGGAAATCAATGAAATATGGCCAGTTGTAACAACTCCGGAGGAGTTACGTATGATCATTCTAAGTGACAGAATTCAAAAAGAAAAAGACACATATCATAAGATATCACTTAAAGGTGGAATCCAAAATGGTTACACATGAAATAAATTACAAAACAAAAACATAGTCAAATATGTAGAAAACACGCATAAGGCTGCTAAACGGGAAAGGTGGGGAGGGGTGAGGCATCATCCAGGAGGTTGAAATTAGCAAAGATACCATTCCAAATACCAAACTGATAATCAACAAGGCCTACACGGTAGCTAAAAGAACTGCACTCAGCACACTCAAGTCACCGGAAAAGAATATATACGACTGGTAAGAATCTGAAAAAGAATTTATTGATGACTCTCTGTACGTGAATCAAGTGGATGTACAGCAGCAAGAAACAGAGCTTTGAAAATCAGCTGTAACCAATATAGTAATAAATTGAAAAAAATAAATGACAGAGAGACAGAGAAAACCTCTTACAACTTTTCCTCAGGGACGGTGATGCAACATGGATTGAACACATCTAGACCCACAGCAGGATGAGACATAAGGCTGGAAACTGTTTGCGCTAAGAGAAATGTGAGGTTGGGTGAGGAAATGCACACCCTTTAAAGTAATACTACCTGGTACCCATTCAATGGGTCCCAAATCTGCAGGTTCAAGGGATCTTCCTACAGCTAAAACATGCATGGAAAACCCAGAGGACTGTACACCATGTGATCGGGAGATGTGTCTAAAATGCACCTCATTTATCCTCTCCTGGTGCTCCTGTTCACCATTCCAGCCACGCTACTTAGAATCTCCCCACTTGGAGAATCAGCACATTTAAACTTCTGTTTCACACATTTTGCAAATTGTGAGGAGGATGAACGGGAAGAGGGGGAACCAATGAGAGAATAGTTGTAGGGGTTTGGACGGGCACATATCACTCTAATTTCCCATTAAGAATAAGAATTAAAGAAAGGCTCAGCCTGCCTCGCCGGAGCCAAAATAGGGCCTGAAGCAATCCTGCGGGTTTGAGGCCAGCTCACAAAAGAACAACTTAAAAAATGGAGCTCAGGGTCACTGCAATTCACAAACCTGCAGAGTTATAAATGAAAACTAACGTCCAAAAATATGTTGAGGTAAGGCAAAGAAGAGGATCTGAATGCAAGACAGAATTGCAAGAAACAGATTTCAAGAGATAGATTGGACTCGTCTTTAACGCACATGAAAAGCGGCAGAATTTCGACAATGATGCAGTTGGCCCAAAAGGGCGTATGCGTTTTTTCCTGATTATATCCAGGAAAAAACGCATACGCACTTTATGGGCAACGAAGCAAGCAAGCAATGCAAATGTGCACAACAAAGAAGTCTCACTTCCCACCGGTCAAAAGGGCCATCCTAAAAAATTGTAAAAACCAGAAATGCAGGACAGGCCATGGAGAACAGGGAGCCTTTATACGCTGATGGGCAGTGTGTGAACTGCCGAGAGCCACTCTGGAGAAGTGTATGGTGGTTCCTAAATCATCTAAAAAACAGAGCTACAGAGCATAGGACACTTCCAATCATGGGAGTATATCTAGGGAAGTCTAAAAATCAACAAGACACAAGCACACCACAGTTTAGGGCTACTCTGTTTACAAGAACCTCAACTTCAGTACACCTTAAATATCCCAGGAAAGAGAACAATGGATAAAGAAGATGTGGTACTTATGTACAATGGAATATCTCTTCACCATGAAATCAATGTAATAAGGCTAGTAGAAGGATAAAGAGTGGATTTAGGTCCGATAATACTACTTGAAATAAGTCAAACAGAAAAAGAAACATATCATAAGATATCACTTATAGAGGGAGGGTAAATATGGCTGCACAAGAAATGAATTACAGAACAGAACAGTGTCTCACATTTAGAAAACACACTTATGTCAGCTTAAGGGGAAAGGAGAGGTGGGGTGATGCATAAAACCAGAGTTTGAAATTAGCACAGATACCGTTCAATAAACCAAATAGGTATTAGACAAGATCTACACCTTGCTCAATGAACTGGCCTCAACACACCCTATACACCGCAGAGAAATATATCTGAGTAATAAGAATCTTAAAACCCATGTATTGATATATCTCCATAAGGGAATCAAGTGTGTGCAGAGCGGCACAAACACAGCAGTGAAAATGAGCTAAACCCCATTATAGAAATAAATTTTAAAAACAAAACGCAGAAACAATGAAAGAGAGAAAAATTCTTACAAAATTCGCTCAGGGGCTGTGATGCAACCTGGATTGACCACATATAAACCCACAGCTGGATAAGACATAAGGCTGGACACTTGGGGCTGAGAGGATTGGTGAGCTTTGGTGAGCAACTGCCGAAAGTTTAATGCAATACTTCATGCTACTCATTCCAAGGGTCCCAACACTCCAGGTTGAAGGGAATCTTCCTACAGCTAAACCATGCTTGGGAAACCCAGCGACTGGTATACCATATGATCGGGAAAGGTTTCTAAAACACACCTCATTTTTCCTCTTCTGGGGCTCCGGATCGACATTCCAGCCGCTTTACTAACAACATCTCCACATGGAGAGTCAATGCCTTTAAGTTCTGGTATCGCACAGTCTGCAGTTAGTGCGGAGGATGAATGGGAATAGGGGGAACCAGTGAGAAACTAGCTGTAGCGGTTTCAATGGGCACATGTCACTCTAATTTCACATCAGTAAGAAGAATTAACCAAAGGCACAGCAAGGTGCCCCAGAAGAAGAATAGAGCTTCAAGGAATCCTGTGGTTATGAGGCAAGATCA
Source organism: Grampus griseus (assembly GCF_964374135.1). Lineage (NCBI taxonomy): Eukaryota > Metazoa > Chordata > Mammalia > Artiodactyla > Delphinidae > Grampus > Grampus griseus. Next base: position 73,211 of record NW_028132770.1, on the reverse strand, counting down.
CAAAAATAAGAGCTGAAAAATGGAGCTAAGGGCCACTGCAATTCAAAAACCTGCAGAGTTATAAAGGCCAACTATTTTCAAAAAATATATTGAGGTAAGGCTATGAAGAAGCATTGAAAGCAAGGCAGAATTGCAGGAAACCGATTTCAGGAGGTACACTGGAATTGCATTGAAAACATATGAAGAGAGTCAGAACCTCGACAATGATGCACTTGGCCAAAACGGGCGGATGTGGTTTTTCCTGAATATAGTCAGGAAAAAACGCATACACACTTTTTGGCCAACCAAGCAAGCTTGCAAAGGAAATCTGCACTATAATGAAGTCTCACTTTCCCCTGGTCAAAAGGGCCATCTGAAAAAAGTGTAAAATCCAGAAAGGCACGACAGGCCATGGAGAACTGGGAGCCTTCTTATGTTGATGGGCGGGATGTAAATTGCCAACAGCCACTCTGGAGAAGTGTATGGTGTTTCCTGAAACATCTAAAAAACAAAGCAACAGAGCCTAGGGCACTTCCACTTATGGTCCTATAGTTTAGAGAAATTAAAATCAAAAAGACACAGCCACCCCAAGTTTGGGATGGCTCTGTTTATAAGAACCTCATATACGGTACAAGTTCAATATCGCAGAAAGTGAAAAATGGATAAAGAAGTTGTGGTACTTAGGTACAATGCAGTATCACTCAGCAATGAAATCTATGTCATCAGGCCCGTAGCAGCATAATGAGTGGATTAAGTACAATGAATCTAACTGAAATAAGTCACACAGAGAAAGAAACATCATAAGATATCACTAATACACGGAATGTAAACTTGGCTACACAGGAACTGAATTCCAAAACAGAACAGGGTCTCAAATTTAGAAAACCAACTTATGCTTGCTTAAGGGGAAAGGTGAGTTGGGGTGCTGCATAAAACCAGAGATTGAAATGAGCACAGATAAAGTTCCTTAAGCCAAATATGGAATAGACAAGAGCTACTCCTTGCTCAACGAAATGGACTCAACACCCCATATTCAACGCCTAGGAATATACCTGACTAGTAAGAATCATAAAAGCTATGGATTTATACATCTCTGTAAGAGAATCAAGAGTGTGTACAGCGGCATTAAAGCAGTGAAAATCATCTAAATCCCATATTAAAAATAAATTTCTTAAACAAAACACAATGAGAGTGAAATAGAGAGCAATACTTAAGTAATTCATTCAAGGCTTCTGATGCAACCTGCATTTACCATATCTACACCCAGAGCTGGGTGACACATAAGGCTGGACACTTGGGGCTCATAAGATTGGTGAGGTTCGGTGAGCAAATGCAGACCCTTTGAAGTCATATTGCATGGTACCCATTCCATTGGTCTCAACTCTCCAGGTTTAAGGGATTCTTCCTTCAGCTAAAACATGCATGTGGAACCCAGAGTATGATCCACCGTGTGATCAAGAAACGTGTTCAAATGTGTCTCACTTTTCGTTCCCTGGTACTCGGGTGCAACATTCCAGACGCTTTACTAACACTCTCCTCACTTGGAGAGTGACTGCCTTTAACCTCCTGTTTGGCCCAGTTTGCAATTTCTGCGGAAGATGAACAGGAATAGGGAGAACCAATGAGAGACTAGCTGGAGGTGTCTGGACGGGCAAATTAAACTCTCATTTCCCACAGGGAAGAGGAATAAACCAAAGGCTCAGCATGCCGTGCCGGAACCAGATTAGGACCTGAAGCAATCCTGCGGTGTTGTGGCCAGCTCACAAGAAAGCGAGTTGAAGAAAGGAGCTCAGGGGCACTGTAATTCACAAACCTGCAGATTTATAAATGACAGCTATTGTCCGAAAATATACTGAAGTAGGGCTGCCAAGAGGACTTGAATGCGGGGCAAAATTGCAGGAAACCGATTTCAGGAGGAATCGGAATTGGATTGCATTTAAAACATAGGAAAACAGGCAGAACGTCGACAATGATGCACTTGGCCAAAAAGGACGTATGTGTTTTTTCCTGAATATATTCAGGAAAAAACGGATACGCCCTTTTTGGCCAACCAAGCAAGCTTGCAAAGGAAATCTGCACTACAATGAAGTCTCACTTCCCCCCTGGTCAAAAGGGCCATCTGAAAAAAGTGTAAAATCCAGAAAGGCAGAACAGGCCATGGAAAATTGGGAGCCTTGTTATGCTGATGGGCGGGATGTAAATTGCCAACAGCCGCTCTGTAGAAGTGTATGGTGTTTCCTGAAACATCTAAAAAACAAAGCAACAGAGCCTAGGGCACTTCCACTTATGGTCCTATAGCTTAGGGAAATTAAAATCAAAAAGACACAGCCACCCCAAAATTTGGGACGGCTCTTTTTACAGGAATCTCTTCTGCGGCACAAGTTAAATATCCCAGAGAGCAAATAATGGATAAAGAAGTTGCGGTACTTATGTACAACAGAATACCACTCAGCAATGAAATCTATGTCACCAGGCCTGTACCAGCATAATGAGTGGATTGAGGCACGATGATTCTAAGTGAAATAAGTCACACAGAAAAAGAAACATCATAAGGTATCACTAATACACGGAATGTGAACTTGGCTACACATGAACTGAATTACAAAACAGAACAGGGTCTCAAATTTAGAAAACCAACTTATGCTTGCTTAAGGGGGAAGGTGAGTTGGGGTGCTGCATAAAAGCAGAGTTTGAAATTAGCACAGATACCGTTCCATAAGCCAAATATGTAATAGACAAGACCTACCCCTTGCTCAACGAAATGGATTCAACAATGAGGTATCACCTCACACCTGGTAGAATAGGCTTCATAGAAAATCTACAAACAAAAAATGCTGGAAAGGGTGTGGAGAAAAGGAATCCTCTTCCACTATTGTTGGGAATATAAATTGATACAGTCATTATGGAGAACAATATGGAATTTCTTAAGAAACTAACAATAGAATTACCATATGATACAGCAATCCCAGTACTGGACATATACCCAGACAAAACCATAAATCAAAAAGAGTCATTCACCGCAATGTTCATTGCATCACTATTTACAATATCGAGGTAATGGAAGCAACCTAAATGCCCACAGACAGAGGAATGCATAAAGCTGTGGTACATATATAAAATGGAATATTACTAAGCCATGAAAAGGAATGAAATTGGGTCATTTGTAGAGACGTCGATGGATCTAGAGACTGTCATACAGAGTGAAGTAAGTCAGAAAGAGAAAAACAAATCTTGTATATTCATGCATATATGTGGAACCTAGAAAAACTGTACAGATTAACCATTTTGCAAGGCATAAATAGAGCAACAGATGTAGACAACAAACGCCTAGGGCACTTCCACTTATGGTCCTAAGTGGAAGATCCACTAGGTCTTTCCAACCAAGCAAGCTTGCAAAGGAAATCTGCACTACAATGAAGTCTCACTTCCCCCCGGTCAAAAGGGCCATCTGAAAAAAGTGTAAAATCCAGAAAGGCAGGACAGGCCATGGAGAACTGGGAGCCTTGTTATGCTGATGGGCGGGATGGAAATTGCCAACAGACACTCGGGAGAAGTGTATGGTGTTTCCTGAAACATCTAAAAAACAAAGCAACAGAGCCTAGGGCACTTCCACTTATGGTCCTATAGCTTAGGGAAATTAAAATCAAAAAGACACAGCCACCCCAAAGTTTGGGACGCCTCTGTTTACAAGAACCTCGTTTACAGTACAAGTTCAACATCGCAGAAAGTGAAAAATGGATAAAGAAGTTGTGGTATTTACTTACAAAGCAATATCACTCAGCAATGAAATCTATGTCATCAGGCCCTTAGCAGCACAATGAGTGGATTCAGGTATGATGATTCTAACTGAAATAAGTCACACAGAAAAAGAAACATCATAAGATATCACTAATACACAGAATGTAAACTTGGCTACACAGGAACTGAATTACAGAACAGAACAGGGTCTCAAATTTAGAAAACCAACTAATGCTTGCTTAAGGGGAAAGGTGAGTTGGGGTGCTGCATAAAACCAGAGATCGAAATGAGCACAGATAAAGTTCCTTAAGCCAAATATGGAATAGACAAGAGCTACTCCTTGCTCAACGAAATGGACTCAACACCGCATATTAAACGCCTAAGAATATACCTGACTAGTAAGTATCTTAAAACCTATGGATTGCTATGTCTCCGAAAGAGAATCAAGCATGTGTACAGGGGCATAAACGCAGCAGTGATAGGATTGGAGAGGTTTGGTGAGCAAATGAAGACCCTTTGAAGTCATATTGCATGGTACCCATTACACGGGTCTCAACTCTCCAGGTTTAAGGTATTCTTCCTTCAGCTAAAACATGCGTGTGGAACCCAGAGTATGATCAACCATGTGAATGGGAGACGTGTTCAAATATGTCTCAGTTTTCCTCCCCTGGTACTCGGGTGCAACATTCCAGACGGTTTACTAACACTCTCCCCACTTGGAGAGTCAGCGCCTTTAACCTCCTGTTTGGCCCAGTTTGCAATTTCTGCGGAAGATGAACAGGAATAGCGAGAACCAATGAGAGACTAGCTGGAGGTGTCTGGACGGGCAAATTTAACTCTCATTTCCCACCAGGAAGAGGAATTAACCAAAGGCTCAGCATGCCGTGCCGGAACCAGATTAGGGCCTGAAGCCATCCTGCGGTGTTGCTGCCAGGTCACAAGAAAGCGAGTTGAAGAAAGGAGCTCAGGGGAACTGTAATTCACAAACCTGCAGAGTTATAAATGACAGCTATCATCCAAAAATAGACTGAAGTAAGGCTGCCAAGAGGACTTGAAACGGGGCAGAATTGCAGGAAACCGATTTCAGGAGGTAGACTGGAATTGCATTGAAAGCATAGGAAAAGAGGCAGAGCGTCCACAATGATGCACTTGGCCAAAAAGGGCGTATGCGTTTTTTCCTGAATATATTCAGGAAAAAACGCATACGCCCTTTTTGGCCAACCAAGCAAGCTTGCAAAGGAAATCTGCTCTACAATGAAGTCTCACTTCCCCCCGTCAAAAGGGCCATCTGAAAAAAGTGTAAAATCCAGAAAGGCAAGACAGGCCATGGAGAACTGGGAGCCTTGTTATGCTGATGGGCGGGATGTAAATTGCCAACAGACACTCGGGAGAAGTGTATGGTGTTTCCTGAAACATCTAAAAAACAAAGCAACAGAGCCTAGGGCACTTCCACTTATGGTCCTATAGCTTAGGGAAATTAAAATCAAAAAGACACAGCCACCCCAAAGTTTGGGACGCCTCTGTTTACAAGAACCTCGTTTACCGTACAAGTTCAATATCACAGAAATTGAAAAATGGATAAAGAACTTGTGGTACTTACGTACAATGCAGTATCACTCAGCAATGAAATCTATGTCATCAGGCCCGTAGCAGCATAATGAGTGGATTCAGGTACGATGATTCTAACTGAAATAAGTCACACAGAAAAAGAAACATCATAAGATATCAGTAATACACGGAATGTAAACTTGGCTACACAGGAACTGAATTCCAAAACAGAACAGGGTCTCAAATTTAGAAAACCAACTAATGCTTGCTTAAGGGGAAAGGTGAGTTGGGGTGCTGCATAAAACCAGAGATCGAAATGAGCACAGATAAAGTTCCTCAAGCCAAATACGGAATAGACAAGAGCTACTCCTTGCTCAACGAAATGGACTCAACACCCCATATTAAACGCCAAAGAATGTACCTGACTAGTAAGTATCTTAAAACCTATGGATTGCTATGTCTCCGAAAGAGAATCAAGCATGTGTACAGGGGCATAAACGCAGCAGTGATAGGATTGGAGAGGTTCGGTGAGCAAATGAAGACCCTTTGAAGTCATATTGCATGGTACCCATTCCACGGGTTTCAACTACCCAGGTTTAAGGTATTCTTCCTTCAGCTAAAACATGCATGTGGAACCTAGAGTATGATCAACAATGTGATCGGGAGACGTGTTCAAATATGTCTCAGTTTTCGTACCCTGGTACTCGGGTGCAACATTCCAGACGCTTTACTAACACTCTCCCGAATTGGAGAGTCACTCCCTTTAACCTCCTGTTTGGCCCAGTTTGGAATTTCTGCGGAAGATGAACAGGAATAGCGAGAACCAATGAGAGACTAGCTGGAGGTGTCTGGACGGGCAAATTTAACTCTCATTTCCCACCAGGAAGAGGAATTAACCAAAGGCTCAGCATGCCGTGCCGGAACCAGATTAGGGCCTGAAGCCATCCTGCGGTGTTGCTGCCAGGTCACAAGAAAGCGAGTTGAAGAAAGGAGCTCAGGGGAACTGTAATTCACAAACCTGCAGAGTTATAAATGACAGCTATCATCCAAAAATATACTGAAGTAAGGCTGCCAAGAGGACTTGAAACGGGGCAGAATTGCAGGAAACCGATTTCAGGAGGTAGACTGGAATTGCATTGAAAGCATAGGAAAAGAGGCAGAGCGTCCACAATGATGCACTTGGCCAAAAAGGGCGTATGCGTTTTTTCCTGAATATATTCAGGAAAAAACGCATACGCCCTTTTTGGCCAACCAAGCAAGCTTGCAAAGGAAATCTGCACTACAATGAAGTCTCACTTCCCCCCGTCAAAAGGGCGATCTGAAAAAAGTGTAAAATCCAGAAAGGCAGGACAGGCCATGGAGAACTGGGAGCCTTGTTATGCTGATGGGCGGGATGTAAATTGCCAACAGACACTCGGGAGAAGTGTATGGTGTTTCCTGAAACATCTAAAAAACAAAGCAACAGAGCCTAGGGAGCTTCCACTTATGGTCCTATAGCTTAGGGAAATTAAAATCAAAAAGACACAGCCACCCCAAAGTTTGGGACGCCTCTGTTTACAAGAACCTCGTTTACCGTACAAGTTCAATATCACAGAAATTGAAAAATGGATAAAGAACTTGTGGTACTTACGTACAATGCAGTATCACTCAGCAATGAAATCTATGTCATCAGGCCCGTAGCAGCATAATGAGTGGATTCAGGTACGATGATTCTAACTGAAATAAGTCACACAGAAAAAGAAACATCATAAGATATCAGTAATACACGGAATGTAAACTTGGCTACACAGGAACTGAATTCCAAAACAGAACAGGGTCTCAAATTTAGAAAACCAACTAATGCTTGCTTAAGGGGAAAGGTGAGTTGGGGTGCTGCATAAAACCAGAGATCGAAATGAGCACAGATAAAGTTCCTTAAGCCAAATACGGAATAGACAAGAGCTACTCCTTGCTCAACTAAATGGACTCAACACCCCATATTAAACGCCTAAGAATGCACCTGACTAGTAAGTATCTTAAAACCTATGGATTGCTATGTCTCCAAAAGAGAATCAAGCGTGTGTACAGGGGAATAAACGCAGCAGTGATAGGATTGGAGAGGTTCGGTGAGCAAATGAAGACCCTTTGAAGTCATATTGCATGGTACCCATTCCACGGGTCTCAACTCTCCAGGTTTAAGGTATTCTTCCTTCAGCTAAAACATGCATGTGGAACCCAGAGTATGATCAACCGTGTGAACGGGAGACGTGTTCAAATATGTCTCAGTTTTCCTCCCCTGGTACTCGGGTGCAACATTCCAGACGCTTTACTAACACTCTCCCCACTTGGAGAGTCAGCGCCTTTAACCTCCTGTTTGGCCCAGTTTGCAATTTCTGCGGAAGATGAACAGAAATAGGGAGAACCAATGAGAGACTAGCTGGAGGTGTCTGGACGGGCAAATTTAACTCTCATTTCCCACCAGGAAGAGGAATTAACCAAAGGCTCAGCGTGCCGTGCCGGAACCAGATTAGGGCCTGAAGCCATCCTGCGGTGTTGCGGCCAGCTCAAAAGAAAGCGAGTTGAAGAAAGGAGCTCAGGGGCACTGTAATTCACAAACCTGCAGAGTTATAAATGACAGCTATCGTCCAAATATATACTGAAGTAAGGCTGCCAAGAGGACTTGAAAGCGGGGCAGAATTGCAGGAAACCGATTTCAGGAGGTAGACTGGAATTGCATTGAAAGCATAGGAAAAGAGGCAGAACGTCCACAATGATGCACTTGGCCAAAAAGGGCATATGCGTTTTTTCCTGAATATATTCAGGAAAAAACGCATACGCCCTTTTTGGCCAACCAAGCAAGCTTGCAAAGGAAATCTGCACTACAATGAAGTCTCACTTCCCCCCGGTCAAAAGGGCCATCTGAAAAAAGTGTAAAATCCAGAAAGGCAGGACAGGCCATGGAGAACTGGGAGCCTTGTTATGCTGATGGGCGGGATGTAAATTGCCAACAGACACTCGGGAGAAGTGTATGGTGTTTCCTGAAACATCTAAAAAACAAAGCAACAGAGCCTAGGGCACTTCCACTTATGGTCCTATAGCTTAGGGAAATTAAAATCAAAAAGACACAGCCACCCCAAAGTTTGGGACGCCTCTGTTTACAAGAACCTCGTTTACCGTACAAGTTCAATATCACAGAAATTGAAAAATGGATAAAGAACTTGTGGTACTTACGTACAATGCAGTATCACTCAGCAATGAAATCTATGTCATCAGGCCCGTAGCAGCATAATGAGTGGATTCAGGTACGATGATTCTAACTGAAATAAGTCACACAGAAAAAGAAACATCATAAGATATCAGTAATACACGGAATGTAAACTTGGCTACACAGGAACTGAATTCCAAAACAGAACAGGGTCTCAAATTTAGAAAACCAACTAATGCTTGCTTAAGGGCAAAGGTGAGTTGGGGTGCTGCATAAAACCAGAGATCGAAATGAGCACAGATAAAGTTCCTTAAGCCAAATACGGAATAGACAAGAGCTACTCCTTGCTCAACTAAATGGACTCAACACCCCATATTAAACGCCTAAGAATGCACCTGACTAGTAAGTATCTTAAAACCTATGGATTGCTATGTCTCCAAAAGAGAATCAAGCGTGTGTACAGGGGAATAAACGCAGCAGTGATAGGATTGGAGAGGTTCGGTGAGCAAATGAAGACCCTTTGAAGTCATATTGCATGGTACCCATTCCACGGGTCTCAACTCTCCAGGTTTAAGGTATTCTTCCTTCAGCTAAAACATGCATGTGGAACCCAGAGTATGATCAACCGTGTGAACGGGAGACGTGTTCAAATATGTCTCAGTTTTCCTCCCCTGGTACTCGGGTGCAACATTCCAGACGCTTTACTAACACTCTCCCCACTTGGAGAGTCAGCGCCTTTAACCTCCTGTTTGGCCCAGTTTGCAATTTCTGCGGAAGATGAACAGAAATAGGGAGAACCAATGAGAGACTAGCTGGAGGTGTCTGGACGGGCAAATTTAACTCTCATTTCCCACCAGGAAGAGGAATTAACCAAAGGCTCAGCGTGCCGTGCCGGAACCAGATTAGGGCCTGAAGCCATCCTGCGGTGTTGCGGCCAGCTCAAAAGAAAGCGAGTTGAAGAAAGGAGCTCAGGGGCACTGTAATTCACAAACCTGCAGAGTTATAAATGACAGCTATCGTCCAAATATATACTGAAGTAAGGCTGCCAAGAGGACTTGAAAGCGGGGCAGAATTGCAGGAAACCGATTTCAGGAGGTAGACTGGAATTGCATTGAAAGCATAGGAAAAGAGGCAGAACGTCCACAATGATGCACTTGGCCAAAAAGGGCATATGCGTTTTTTCCTGAATATATTCAGGAAAAAACGCATACGCCCTTTTTGGCCAACCAAGCAAGCTTGCAAAGGAAATCTGCACTACAATGAAGTCTCACTTCCCCCCGGTCAAAAGGGCCATCTGAAAAAAGTGTAAAATCCAGAAAGGCAGGACAGGCCATGGAGAACTGGGAGCCTTGTTATGCTGATGGGCGGGATGTAAATTGCCAACAGACACTCGGGAGAAGTATATGGTGTTTCCTGAAACATCTAAAAAACAAAGCAACAGAGCCTAGGGCACTTCCACTTATGGTCCTATAGCTTAGGGAAAATAAATCAAAAAGACACAGCCACCCCAAAGTTTGGGACACCTCTGTTTACAAGAACCTCGTTTACCGTACAAGTTCAATATCACAGAAAGTGAAAAATGGATAAAGAACTTGTGGTACTTACGTACAATGCAGTATCACTCAGCAATGAAATCTATGTCATCAGGCCCGTAGCAGCATAATGAGTGGATTCAGGTACGATGATTCTAACTGAAATAAGTCACACAGAAAAAGAAACATCATAAGATATCACTAATACATGGAATGTAAACTTGGCTACACAGGAACGGAATTACAGAACAGAACAGGGTCTCAAATTTAGAAAACCAACTTATGCTTGCTTAAGGGGAAAGGTGAGTTGGGGTGCTGCATAAAACCAGAGATTGAAATGAGCACAGATAAAGTTCCTTAAGCCAAATATGGAATAGACAAGAGCTACTCCTTGCTCAACTAAATGGACTCAACACCCCATATTAAACGCCTAAGAATGCACCTGACTAGTAAGTATCTTAAAACCTATGGATTGCTATGTCTCCAAAAGAGAATCAAGCGTGTGTACAGGGGCATAAACGCAGCAGTGATAGGATTGGAGAGGTTCGGTGAGCAAATGAAGACCCTTTGAAGTCATATTGCATGGTACCCATTCCACGGGTCTCAACTCTCCAGGTTTAATGTATTCTTCCTTCAGCTAAAACATGCATGTGGAACCCAGAGTATGATCAACCGTGTGAACGGGAGACGTGTTCAAATATGTCTCAGTTTTTGTCCCCTGGTACTCGGGTGCAACATTCCAGACGCTTTACTAACACTCTCCCCACTTGGAGAGTCAGCGCCTTTAACCTCCTGTTTGGCCCAGTTTGCAATTTCTGCGGAAGATGAACAGAAATAGGGAGAACCAATGAGAGACTAGCTGGAGGTGTCTGGACGGGCAAATTTAACTCTCATTTCCCACCAGGAAGAGGAATTAACCAAAGGCTCAGCGTGCCGTGCCGGAACCAGATTAGGGCCTGAAGCCATCCTGCGGTGTTGCGGCCAGCTCAAAAGAAAGCGAGTTGAAGAAAGGAGCTCAGGGGCACTGTAATTCACAAACCTGCAGAGTTATAAATGACAGCTATCGTCCAAATATATACTGAAGTAAGGCTGCCAAGAGGACTTGAAAGCGGGGCAGAATTGCAGGAAACCGATTTCAGGAGGTAGACTGGAATTGCATTGAAAGCATAGGAAAAGAGGCAGAACGTCCACAATGATGCACTTGGCCAAAAAGGGCATATGCGTTTTTTCCTGAATATATTCAGGAAAAAACGCATACGCCCTTTTTGGCCAACCAAGCAAGCTTGCAAAGGAAATCTGCACTACAATGAAGTCTCACTTCCCCCCGGTCAAAAGGGCCATCTGAAAAAAGTGTAAAATCCAGCAAGGCAGGACAGGCCATGGAGAACTGGGAGCCTTGTTATGCTGATGGGCGGGATGGAAATTGCCAACAGACACTCGGGAGAAGTGTATGGTGTTTCCTGAAACATCTAAAAAACAAAGCAACAGAGCCTAGGGCACTTCCACTTATGGTCCTATAGCTTAGGGAAATTAAAATCAAAAAGACACAGCCACCCCAAAGTTTGGAACGCCTCTGTTTACAAGAACATCGTTTACCGTACAAGTTCAATATCACAGAAAGTGAAAAATGGATAAAGAACTTGTGGTACTTACGTACAATGCAGTATCACTCAGCAATGAAATCTATGTCATCAGGCCCGTAGCAGCATAATGAGTGGATTCAGGTACGATGATTCTAACTGAAATAAGTCACACAGCAAAAGAAACATCATAAGATATCACTAATACACAGAATGTAAACTTGGCTACACAGGAACGGAATTCCAAAACAGAACAGGGTCTCAAATTTAGAAAACCAACTTATGCTTGCTTAAGGGGAAAGGTGAGTTGGGGTGCTGCATAAAACCAGAGATTGAAATGAGCACAGATAAAGTTCCTTAAGCCAAATATGGAATAGACAAGAGCTACTCCTTGCTCAACGAAATGGACTCAACACCCCATATTAAACGCCAAAGAATGTACCTGTCTAGTAAGTATCTTAAAACCTATGGTTTGCTATGTCTCCAAAAGGGAATCAAGCATGTGTACAGGGACATAAACGCAGCAGTGATAGGATTGGAGAGGTTCGGTGAGCAAATGAAGACCCTTTGAAGTCATATTGCATGGTACCCATTACACGGGTCTCAACTCTACAGGTTTAAGGTATTCTTCCTTCAGCTAAAACATGCATGTGGAACCCAGAGTATGATCAACCATGTGAACGGGAGACGTGTTCAAATATGTCTCAGTTTTCCTCCCCTGGTACTCGGGTGCAACATTCCAGACGCTTTACTAACACTCTCCCCACTTGGAGAGTCAGCGCCTTTAACCTCCTGTTTGGCCCAGTTTGCAATTTCTGCAGAAGATGAACAGGAATAGGGAGAACCAATGAGAGACTAGCTGGAGGTGTCTGGACGGGCAAATTTAACTCTCATTTCCCACAAGGAAGAGGAAATAACCAAAGGCTCAGCGTGCCGTGCCGGAACCAGATTAGGGCCTGAAGCCATCCTGCGGTGTTGCGGCCAGCTCAAAAGAAAGCGAGTTGAAGAAAGGAGCTCAGGGGCACTGTAATTCACAAACCTGCAGAGTTATAAATGACAGCTATCGTCCAAAAATAGACTGAAGTAAGGCTGCCAAGAGGACTTGAAAGCGGGGCAGAATTGCAGGAAACCGATTTCAGGAGGTAGACTGGAATTGCATTGAAAGCATAGGAAAAGAGGCAGAACGTCCACAATGATGCGCTTGGCCAAAAAGGGCGTATGCGTTTTTACCTGAATATATTCAGGAAAAAACGCATACGCCCTTTTTGGCCAACCAAGCAAGCTTGCAAAGGAAATCTGCTCTACAATGAAGTCTCACTTCCCCCCGTCAAAAGGGCCATCTGAAAAAAGTGTAAAATCCAGAAAGGCAAGACAGGCCATGGAGAACTGGGAGCCTTGTTATGCTGATGGGCGGGATGTAAATTGCCAACAGACACTCGGGAGAAGTGTATGGTGTTTCCTGAAACATCTAAAAAACAAAGCAACAGAGCCTAGGGCACTTCCACTTATGGTCCTATAGCTTAGGGAAATTAAAATCAAAAAGACACAGCCACCCCAAAGTTTGGGACGCCTCTGTTTACAAGAACCTCGTTTACCGTACAAGTTCAATATCACAGAAATTGAAAAATGGATAAAGAACTTGTGGTACTTACGTACAATGCAGTATCACTCAGCAATGAAATCTATGTCATCAGGCCCGTAGCAGCATAATGAGTGGATTCAGGTACGATGATTCTAACTGAAATAAGTCACACAGAAAAAGAAACATCATAAGATATCAGTAATACACGGAATGTAAACTTGGCTACACAGGAACTGAATTCCAAAACAGAACAGGGTCTCAAATTTAGAAAACCAACTAATGCTTGCTTAAGGGGAAAGGTGAGTTGGGGTGCTGCATAAAACCAGAGATCGAAATGAGCACAGATAAAGTTCCTCAAGCCAAATACGGAATAGACAAGAGCTACTCCTTGCTCAACGAAATGGACTCAACACCCCATATTAAACGCCAAAGAATGTACCTGACTAGTAAGTATCTTAAAACCTATGGATTGCTATGTCTCCGAAAGAGAATCAAGCATGTGTACAGGAGCATAAACGCAGCAGTGATAGGATTGGAGAGGTTCGGTGAGCAAATGAAGACCCTTTGAAGTCATATTGCATGGTACCCATTCCACGGGTTTCAACTACCCAGGTTTAAGGTATTCTTCCTTCAGCTAAAACATGCATGTGGAACCTAGAGTATGATCAACAATGTGATCGGGAGACGTGTTCAAATATGTCTCAGTTTTCGTACCCTGGTACTCGGGTGCAACATTCCAGACGCTTTACTAACACTCTCCCGAATTGGACAGTCACTCCCTTTAACCTCCTGTTTGGCCCAGTTTGGAATTTCTGCGGAAGATGAACAGGAATAGCGAGAACCAATGAGAGACTAGCTGGAGGTGTCTGGACGGGCAAATTTAACTCTCATTTCCCACCAGGAAGAGGAATTAACCAAAGGCTCAGCATGCCGTGCCGGAACCAGATTAGGGCCTGAAGCCATCCTGCGGTGTTGCTGCCAGGTCACAAGAAAGCGAGTTGAAGAAAGGAGCTCAGGGGAACTGTAATTCACAAACCTGCAGAGTTATAAATGACAGCTATCATCCAAAAATATACTGAAGTAAGGCTGCCAAGAGGACTTGAAACGGGGCAGAATTGCAGGAAACCGATTTCAGGAGGTAGACTGGAATTGCATTGAAAGCATAGGAAAAGAGGCAGAGCGTCCACAATGATGCACTTGGCCAAAAAGGGCGTATGCGTTTTTTCCTGAATATATTCAGGAAAAAACGCATACGCCCTTTTTGGCCAACCAAGCAAGCTTGCAAAGGAAATCTGCACTACAATGAAGTCTCACTTCCCCCCGTCAAAAGGGCGATCTGAAAAAAGTGTAAAATCCAGAAAGGCAGGACAGGCCATGGAGAACTGGGAGCCTTGTTATGCTGATGGGCGGGATGTAAATTGCCAACAGACACTCGGGAGAAGTGTATGGTGTTTCCTGAAACATCTAAAAAACAAAGCAACAGAGCCTAGGGCACTTCCACTTATGGTCCTATAGCTTAGGGAAATTAAAATCAAAAAGACACAGCCACCCCAAAGTTTGGGACGCCTCTGTTTACAAGAACCTCGTTTACCGTACAAGTTCAATATCACAGAAATTGAAAAATGGATAAAGAACTTGTGGTACTTACGTACAATGCAGTATCACTCAGCAATGAAATCTATGTCATCAGGCCCGTAGCAGCATAATGAGTGGATTCAGGTACGATGATTCTAACTGAAATAAGTCACACAGAAAAAGAAACATCATAAGATATCAGTAATACACGGAATGTAAACTTGGCTACACAGGAACTGAATTCCAAAACAGAACAGGGTCTCAAATTTAGAAAACCAACTAATGCTTGCTTAAGGGGAAAGGTGAGTTGGGGTGCTGCATAAAACCAGAGATCGAAATGAGCACAGATAAAGTTCCTTAAGCCAAATACGGAATAGACAAGAGCTACTCCTTGCTCAACTAAATGGACTCAACACCCCATATTAAAGGCCTAAGAATGCACCTGACTAGTAAGTATCTTAAAACCTATGGATTGCTATGTCTCCAAAAGAGAATCAAGCGTGTGTACAGGGGAATAAACGCAGCAGTGATAGGATTGGAGAGGTTCGGTGAGCAAATGAAGACCCTTTGAAGTCATATTGCATGGTACCCATTCCACGGGTCTCAACTCTCCAGGTTTAAGGTATTCTTCCTTCAGCTAAAACATGCATGTGGAACCCAGAGTATGATCAACCGTGTGAACGGGAGACGTGTTCAAATATGTCTCAGTTTTCCTCCCCTGGTACTCGGGTGCAACATTCCAGACGCTTTACTAACACTCTCCCCACTTGGAGAGTCAGCGCCTTTAACCTCTTGTTTGGCCCAGTTTGCAATTTCTGCGGAAGATGAACAGAAATAGGGAGAACCAATGAGAGACTAGCTGGAGGTGTCTGGACGGGCAAATTTAACTCTCATTTCCCACCAGGAAGAGGAATTAACCAAAGGCTCAGCGTGCCGTGCCGGAACCAGATTAGGGCCTGAAGCCATCCTGCGGTGTTGCGGCCAGCTCAAAAGAAAGCGAGTTGAAGAAAGGAGCTCAGGGGCACTGTAATTCACAAACCTGCAGAGTTATAAATGACAGCTATCGTCCAAATATATACTGAAGTAAGGCTGCCAAGAGGACTTGAAAGCGGGGCAGAATTGCAGGAAACCGATTTCAGGAGGTAGACTGGAATTGCATTGAAAGCATAGGAAAAGAGGCAGAACGTCCACAATGATGCACTTCGCCAAAAAGGGCATATGCGTTTTTTCCTGAATATATTCAGGAAAAAACGCATACGCCCTTTTTGGCCAACCAAGCAAGCTTGCAAAGGAAATCTGCACTACAATGAAGTCTCACTTCCCCCCGGTCAAAAGGGCCATCTGAAAAAAGTGTAAAATCCAGAAAGGCAGGACAGGCCATGGAGAACTGGGAGCCTTGTTATGCTGATGGGCGGGATGTAAATTGCCAACAGACACTCGGGAGAAGTGTATGGTGTTTCCTGAAACATCTAAAAAACAAAGCAACAGAGCCTAGGGCACTTCCACTTATGGTCCTATAGCTTAGGGAAAATAAATCAAAAAGACACAGCCACCCCAAAGTTTGGGACGCCTCTGTTTACAAGAACCTCGTTTACCGTACAAGTTCAATATCACAGAAAGTGAAAAATGGATAAAGAACTTGTGGTACTTACGTACAATGCAGTATCACTCAGCAATGAAATCTATGTCATCAGGCCCATAGCAGCATAATGAGTGGATTCAGGTACGATGATTCTAACTGAAATAAGTCACACAGAAAAAGAAACATCATAAGATATCACTAATACATGGAATGTAAACTTGGCTACACAGGAACTGATTTACAGAACAGAACAGGGTCTCAAATTTAGAAAACCAACTTATGCTTGCTTAAGGGGAAAGGTGAGTTGGGGTGCTGCATAAAACCAGAGATTGAAATGAGCACAGATAAAGTTCCTTAAGCCAAATATGGAATAGACAAGAGCTACTCCTTGCTCAACTAAATGGACTCAACACCCCATATTAAACGCCTAAGAATGCACCTGACTAGTAAGTATCTTAAAACCTATGGATTGCTATGTCTCCAAAAGAGAATCAAGCGTGTGTACAGGGGCATAAACGCAGCAGTGATAGGATTGGAGAGGTTCGGTGAGCAAATGAAGACCCTTTGAAGTCATATTGCATGGTACCCATTCCACGGGTCTCAACTCTCCAGGTTTAATGTATTCTTCCTTCAGCTAAAACATGCATGTGGAACCCAGAGTATGATCAACCGTGTGAACGGGAGACGTGTTCAAATATGTCTCAGTTTTTGTCCCCTGGTACTCGGGTGCAACATTCCAGACGCTTTACTAACACTCTCCCCACTTGGAGAGTCAGCGCCTTTAACCTCCTGTTTGGCCCAGTTTGCAATTTCTGCGGAAGATGAACAGAAATAGGGAGAACCAATGAGAGACTAGCTGGAGGTGTCTGGACGGGCAAATTTAACTCTCATTTCCCACCAGGAAGAGGAATTAACCAAAGGCTCAGCGTGCCGTGCCGGAACCAGATTAGGGCCTGAAGCCATCCTGCGGTGTTGCGGCCAGCTCAAAAGAAAGCGAGTTGAAGAAAGGAGCTCAGGGGCACTGTAATTCACAAACCTGCAGAGTTATAAATGACAGCTATCGTCCAAATATATACTGAAGTAAGGCTGCCAAGAGGACTTGAAAGCAGGGCAGAATTGCAGGAAACCGATTTCAGGAGGTAGACTGGAATTGCATTGAAAGCATAGGAAAAGAGGCAGAACGTCCACAATGATGCACTTGGCCAAAAAGGGCATATGCGTTTTTTCCTGAATATATTCAGGAAAAAACGCATACGCCCTTTTTGGCCAACCAAGCAAGCTTGCAAAGGAAATCTGCACTACAATGAAGTCTCACTTCCCCCCGGTCAAAAGGGCCATCTGAAAAAAGTGTAAAATCCAGCAAGGCAGGACAGGCCATGGAGAACTGGGAGCCTTGTTATGCTGATGGGCGGGATGGAAATTGCCAACAGACACTCGGGAGAAGTGTATGGTGTTTCCTGAAACATCTAAAAAACAAAGCAACAGAGCCTAGGGCACTTCCACTTATGGTCCTATAGCTTAGGGAAATTAAAATCAAAAAGACACAGCCACCGCAAAGTTTGGAACGCCTCTGTTTACAAGAACATCGTTTACCGTACAAGTTCAATATCACAGAAAGTGAAAAATGGATAAAGAACTTGTGGTACTTACGTACAATGCAGTATCACTCAGCAATGAAATCTATGTCATCAGGCCCGTAGCAGCATAATGAGTGGATTCAGGTACGATGATTCTAACTGAAATAAGTCACACAGCAAAAGAAACATCATAAGATATCACTAATACACAGAATGTAAACTTGGCTACACAGGAACGGAATTCCAAAACAGAACAGGGTCTCAAATTTAGAAAACCAACTTATGCTTGCTTAAGGGGAAAGGTGAGTTGGGGTGCTGCATAAAACCAGAGATCGAAATGAGCACAGATAAAGTTCCTTAAGCCAAATACGGAATAGACAAGAGCTACTCCTTGCTCAACGAAATGGACTCAACACCCCATATTAAATGCCAAAGAATGTACCTGACTAGTAAGTATCTTAAAACCTATGGATTGCTATGTCTCCAAAAGAGAATCAAGCATGTGTACAGGGGCATAAACACAGCAGTGATAGGATTGGAGAGGTTCGGTGAGCAAATGAAGACCCTTTGAAGTCATATTGCATGGTACCCATTCCACGGGTCTCAACTCTACAGGTTTAAGGTATTCTTCCTTCAGCTAAAACATGCATGTGGAACCCAGAGTATGATCAACCGTGTGAACGGGAGACGTGTTCAAATATGTTTCAGTTTTCCTCCCCTGGTACTCGGGTGCAACATTCCAGACGCTTTACTAACACTCTCCCCACTTGGAGAGTCAGCGCCTTTAACCTCCTGTTTGGCCCAGTTTGCAATTCCTGTGGAAGATGAACAGGAATAGGGAGAACCAATGAGAGACTAGCTGGAGGTGTCTGGACGGGCAAATTTAACTCTCATTTCCCACCAGGAAGAGGAAATAACCAAAGGCTCAGCGTGCCATGCCGGAACCAGATTAGGGCCTGAAGCCATCCTGCGGTGTTGCGGCCAGCTCAAAAGAAAGCGAGTTGAAGAAAGGAGCTCAGGGGCACTGTAATTCACAAACCTGCAGAGTTATAAATGACAGCTATCGTCCAAAAATAGACTGAAGTAAGGCTGCCAAGAGGACTTGAAAGCGGGGCAGAATTGCAGGAAACCGATTTCAGGAGGTAGACTGGAATTGCATTGAAAGCATAGGAAAAGAGGCAGAACGTCCACAATGATGCACTTGGCCAAAAAGGGCGTATGCGTTTTTTCCTGAATATATTCAGGAAAAAACGCATACGCCCTTTTTGGCCAACCAAGCAAGCTTGCAAAGGAAATCTGCACTACAATGAAGTCTCACTTCCCCCCGGTCAAAAGGGCCATCTGAAAAAAGTGTAAAATCCAGAAAGGCAGGACAGGCCATGGAGAACTGGGAGCCTTGTTATGCTGATGGGCGGGATGTAAATTGCCAACAGACACTCTGGAGAAGTGTATGGTGTTTCCTGAAACATCTAAAAAACAAAGCAACAGAGCCTAGGGCACTTCCACTTATGGTCCTATAGCTTAGGGAAATTAAAATCAAAAAGACACAGCCACCCCAAAGTTTGGGACGCCTCTGTTTCCAAAAACCTCATTTACCGTACAAGTTCAACATCGCAGAAAGTGAAAAATGGATAAAGAAGTTGTGCTATTTACGTACAATGCAGTATCACTCAGCAATGAAATCTATGTCATCAGGCCCGTAGCAGCATAATGAGTGGATTCAGGTACGATGATTCTAACTGAAATAAGTCACACAGCAAAAGAAACATCATAAGATATCACTAATACACGGAATGTAAACTTGGCTACACAGGAACTGAATTCCAAAACAGAACAGGGTCTCAAATTTAGAAAACCAACTTATGCTTGCTTAAGGGGAAAGGTGAGTTGGGGTGCTGCATAAAACCAGAGATTGAAATGAGCACAGATAAAGTTCCTTAAGCCAAATATGGAATAGACAAGAGCTACTCCTTGCTCAACGAAATGGACTCAACACCCCATATTAAATGCCAAAGAATGTACCTGACTAGTAAGTATCTTAAAACCTATGGATTGCTATGCCTGCAAAAGAGAATCAAGCGTGTGTACAGGGGCATAAACGCAGCAGTGATAGGATTGGAGAGGTTCGGTGAGCAAATGAAGACCCTTTGAAGTCATATTGCATGGTACCCATTACACGGGTCTCAACTCTACAGGTTTAAGGTATTCTTCCTTCAGCTAAAACATGCATGTGGAACCCAGTGTATGATCAACCGTGTGAACGGGAGACGTGTTCAAATATGTCTCAGTTTTCCTCCCCTGGTACTCGGGTGCAACATTCCAGACGCTTTACTAACACTCTCCCCACTTGGAGAGTCAGCGCCTTTAACCTCCTGTTTGGCCCAGTTTGCAATTTCTGCGGAAGATGAACAGGAATAGGGAGAACCAATGAGAGACTAGCTGGAGGTGTCTGGACGGGCAAATTTAACTCTCATTTCCCACCAGGAAGAGGAACTAACCAAAGGCTCAGCGTGCCATGCCGGAACCAGATTAGGGCCTGAAGCCATCCTGCGGTGTTGCGGCGAGCTCAAAAGAAAGCGAGTTGAAGAAAGGAGCTCAGGGGCACTGTAATTCACAAACCTGCAGAGTTATAAATGACAGCTATCGTCCAAAAATATACTGAAGTAAGGCTGCCAAGAGGACTTGAAACGGGGCAGAATTGCAGGAAACCGATTTCAGGAGGTAGACTGGAATTGCATTGAAAGCATAGGAAAAGAGGCAGAACGTCCACAATGATGCACTTGGCCAAAAAGGGCGTATGCGTTTTTTCCTGAATATATTCAGGAAAAAACGCATACGCACTTTTTGGCCAACCAAGCAAACTTGCAAAGGAAATCTGCACTACAATGAAGTCTCACTTCCCCCCGGTCAAAAGGGCCATCTGAAAAAAGTGTAAAATCCAGAAAGGCAGGACAGGCCATGGAGAACTGGGAGTCTTGTTATGCTGATGGGCGGGATGTAAATTGCCAACAGCTGCTCTGTAGAAGTGTATGGTGTTTCCTGAAACATCTAAAAAACAAAGCAACAGAGCCTAGGGCACTTCCACTTATGGTCCTATAGCTTAGGGAAATTAAAATCAAAAAGACACAGCCACCCCAAAGTTTGGGACGTCTCTGTTTACAAGAACCTCGTTTACCGTACAAGTTCAATATCACAGAAAGTGAAAAATGGATAAAGAACTTGTGGTACTTACGTACAATGCAGTATCACTCAGCAATGAAATCTATGTCATCAGGCCCGTAGCAGCATAATGAGTGGATTCAGGTACGATGATTCAAACTGAAATAAGTCACACAGCAAAAGAAACATCATAAGATATCACTAATGCACGGAATGTAAACTTGGCTACACAGGAACTGAATTACAGAACAGAACAGGGTCTCAAATTTAGAAAACCAACTTATGCTTGCTTAAGGGGAAAGGTGAGTTGGGGTGCTGCATAAAACCAGAGATTGAAATGAGCACAGATAAAGTTCCTTAAGCCAAATATGGAATAGACAAGAGCTACTCCTTGCTCAACGAAATGGACTCAACACCCCATATTAAACGCCAAAGAATGTACCTGTCTAGTAAGTATCTTAAAACCTATGGTTTGCTATGTCTCCAAAAGGGAATCAAGCATGTGTACAGGGGCATAAACGCAGCAGTGATAGGATTGGAGAGGTTCGGTGAGCAAATGAAGACCCTTTGAAGTCATATTGCATGGTACCCATTTCACGGGTCTCAACTCTACAGGTTTAAGGTATTCTTCCTTCAGCTAAAACATGCATGTGGAACCCAGAGTATGATCAACCATGTGAACGGGAGACGTGTTCAAATATGTCTCAGTTTTCCTCCCCTGGTACTCGGGTGCAACATTCCAGACGCTTTACTAACACTCTCCCCACTTGGAGAGTCAGCGCCTTTAACCTCCTGTTTGGCCCAGTTTGCAATTTCTGCGGAAGATGAACAGGAATAGGGAGAACCAATGAGAGACTAGCTGGAGGTGTCTGGACGGGCAAATTTAACTCTCATTTCCCACAAGGAAGAGGAAATAACCAAAGGCTCAGCGTGCCGTGCCGGAACCAGATTAGGGCCTGAAGCCATCCTGCGGTGTTGCGGCCAGCTCAAAAGAAAGCGAGTTGAAGAAAGGAGCTCAGGGGCACTGTAATTCACAAACCTGCAGAGTTATAAATGACAGCTATCGTCCAAAAATAGACTGAAGTAAGGCTGCCAAGAGGACTTGAAAGCGGGGCAGAATTGCAGGAAACCGATTTCAGGAGGTAGACTGGAATTGCATTGAAAGCATAGGAAAAGAGGCAGAACGTCCACAATGATGCACTTGGCCAAAAAGTGCGTATGCGTTTTTTCCTGAATATATTCAGGAAAAAACGCATACGCCCTTTTTGGCCAACCAAGCAAGCTTGCAAAGGAAATCTGCACTACAATGAAGTCTCACTTCCCCCCGGTCAAAAGGGCCATCTGAAAAAAGTGTAAAATCCAGAAAGGCAGGACAGGCCATGGAGAACTGGGAGCCTTGTTATGCTGATGGGCGGGATGTAAATTGCCAACAGACACTCTGGAGAAGTGTATGGTGTTTCCTGAAACATCTAAAAAACAAAGCAACAGAGCCTAGGGCACTTCCACTTATGGTCCTATAGCTTAGGGAAATTAAAATCAAAAAGACACAGCCACCCCAAAGTTTGGGACGCCTCTGTTTCCAAAAACCTCATTTACCGTACAAGTTCAACATCGCAGAAAGTGAAAAATGGATAAAGAAGTTGTGCTATTTACGTACAATGCAGTATCACTCAGCAATGAAATCTATGTCATCAGGCCCGTAGCAGCATAATGAGTGGATTCAGGTACGATGATTCTAACTGAAATAAGTCACACAGCAAAAGAAACATCATAAGATATCACTAATACACGGAATGTAAACTTGGCTACACAGGAACTGAATTCCAAAACAGAACAGGGTCTCAAATTTAGAAAACCAACTTATGCTTGCTTAAGGGGAAAGGTGAGTTGGGGTGCTGCATAAAACCAGAGATTGAAATGAGCACAGATAAAGTTCCTTAAGCCAAATATGGAATAGACAAGAGCTACTCCTTGCTCAACGAAATGGACTCAACACCCCATATTAAATGCCAAAGAATGTACCTGACTAGTAAGTATCTTAAAACCTATGGATTGCTATGCCTGCAAAAGAGAATCAAGCGTGTGTACAGGGGCATAAACGCAGCAGTGATAGGATTGGAGAGGTTCGGTGAGCAAATGAAGACCCTTTGAAGTCATATTGCATGGTACCCATTACACGGGTCTCAACTCTACAGGTTTAAGGTATTCTTCCTTCAGCTAAAACATGCATGTGGAACCCAGTGTATGATCAACCGTGTGAACGGGAGACGTGTTCAAATATGTCTCAGTTTTCCTCCCCTGGTACTCGGGTGCAACATTCCAGACGCTTTACTAACACTCTCCCCACTTGGAGAGTCAGCACCTTTAACCTCCTGTTTGGCCCAGTTTGCAATTTCTGCGGAAGATGAACAGGAATAGGGAGAACCAATGAGAGACTAGCTGGAGGTGTCTGGACGGGCAAATTTAACTCTCATTTCCCACCAGGAAGAGGAACTAACCAAAGGCTCAGCGTGCCATGCCGGAACCAGATTAGGGCCTGAAGCCATCCTGCGGTGTTGCGGCGAGCTCAAAAGAAAGCGAGTTGAAGAAAGGAGCTCAGGGGCACTGTAATTCACAAACCTGCAGAGTTATAAATGACAGCTATCGTCCAAAAATATACTGAAGTAAGGCTGCCAAGAGGACTTGAAACGGGGCAGAATTGCAGGAAACCGATTTCAGGAGGTAGACTGGAATTGCATTGAAAGCATAGGAAAAGAGGCAGAACGTCCACAATGATGCACTTGGCCAAAAAGGGCGTATGCGTTTTTTCCTGAATATATTCAGGAAAAAACGCATACGCCCTTTTTGGCCAACCAAGCAAACTTGCAAAGGAAATCTGCACTACAATGAAGTCTCACTTCCCCCCGGTCAAAAGGGCCATCTGAAAAAAGTGTAAAATCCAGAAAGGCAGGACAGGCCATGGAGAACTGGGAGTCTTGTTATGCTGATGGGCGGGATGTAAATTGCCAACAGCTGCTCTGTAGAAGTGTATGGTGTTTCCTGAAACATCTAAAAAACAAAGCAACAGAGCCTAGGGCACTTCCACTTATGGTCCTATAGCTTAGGGAAATTAAAATCAAAAAGACACAGCCACCCCAAAGTTTGGGACGTCTCTGTTTACAAGAACCTCGTTTACCGTACAAGTTCAATATCACAGAAAGTGAAAAATGGATAAAGAACTTGTGGTACTTACGTACAATGCAGTATCACTCAGCAATGAAATCTATGTCATCAGGCCCGTAGCAGCATAATGAGTGGATTCAGGTACGATGATTCAAACTGAAATAAGTCACACAGCAAAAGAAACATCATAAGATATCACTAATGCACGGAATGTAAACTTGGCTACACAGGAACTGAATTACAGAACAGAACAGGGTCTCAAATTTAGAAAACCAACTTATGCTTGCTTAAGGGGAAAGGTGAGTTGGGGTGCTGCATAAAACCAGAGATTGAAATGAGCACAGATAAAGTTCCTTAAGCCAAATATGGAATAGACAAGAGCTACTCCTTGCTCAACGAAATGGACTCAACACCCCATATTAAACGCCAAAGAATGTACCTGTCTAGTAAGTATCTTAAAACCTATGGTTTGCTATGTCTCCAAAAGGGAATCAAGCATGTGTACAGGGGCATAAACGCAGCAGTGATAGGATTGGAGAGGTTCGGTGAGCAAATGAAGACCCTTTGAAGTCATATTGCATGGTACCCATTACACGGGTCTCAACTCTACAGGTTTAAGGTATTCTTCCTTCAGCTAAAACATGCATGTGGAACCCAGAGTATGATCAACCATGTGAACGGGAGACGTGTTCAAATATGTCTCAGTTTTCCTCCCCTGGTACTCGGGTGCAACATTCCAGACGCTTTACTAACACTCTCCCCACTTGGAGAGTCAGCGCCTTTAACCTCCTGTTTGGCCCAGTTTGCAATTTCTGCGGAAGATGAACAGGAATAGGGAGAACCAATGAGAGACTAGCTGGAGGTGTCTGGACGGGCAAATTTAACTCTCATTTCCCACAAGGAAGAGGAAATAACCAAAGGCTCAGCGTGCCGTGCCGGAACCAGATTAGGGCCTGAAGCCATCCTGCGGTGTTGCGGCCAGCTCAAAAGAAAGCGAGTTGAAGAAAGGAGCTCAGGGGCACTGTAATTCACAAACCTGCAGAGTTATAAATGACAGCTATCGTCCAAAAATAGACTGAAGTAAGGCTGCCAAGAGGACTTGAAAGCGGGGCAGAATTGCAGGAAACCGATTTCAGGAGGTAGACTGGAATTGCATTGAAAGCATAGGAAAAGAGGCAGAACGTCCACAATGATGCACTTGGCCAAAAAGGGCGTATGCGTTTTTTCCTGAATATATTCAGGAAAAAATGCATACGCCCTTTTTGGCCAACCAAGCAAGCCTGCAAAGGAAATCTGCACTACAATGAAGTCTCACTTCCCCCCGGTCAAAAGGGCCATCTGAAAAAAGTGTAAAATCCAGAAAGGCAGGACAGGCCATGGAGAACTGGGAGCCTTGTTATGCTGATGGGCGGGATGTAAATTGCCAACAGACACTTGGGAGAAGTGTATGGTGTTTCCTGAAACATCTAAAAAACAAAGCAACAGAGCCTAGGGCACTTCCACTTATGGTCCTATAGCTTAGGGAAATTAAAATCAAAAAGACACACCCACCCCAAAGTTTGGAACGGCTCTTTTTACAAAAACCTCATTTACCGTACAAGTTCAATATCAAAGAAAGTGAAAAATGGATAAAGAACTTGTGGTACTTACGTACAATGCAGTATCACTCAGCAATGAAATCTATGTCATCAGGCCCGTAGCAGCATATTGAGTGGATTCAGGTACGATGATTCTAACTGAAATAAGTTACACAGCAAAAGAAACATCATAAGATATCACTAATACACGGAATGTAAACTTGGCTACACAGGAACTGAATTCCAAAACAGAACAGGGTCTCAAATTTAGAAAACCAACTTATGCTTGCTTAAGGGGAAAGGTGAGTTGGGGTGCTGCATAAAACCAGAGATCGAAATGAGCACAGATAAAGTTCCTTAAGCCAAATATGGAATAGACAAGAGCTACTCCTTGCTCAACGAAATGGACTCAACACCGCATATTAAATGCCTAAGAATGTACCTGACTAGTAAGTATCTTAAAACCTATGGATTGCTATGTCTCCGAAAGAGAATCAAGCATGTGTACAGGGGCATAAACGCAGCAGTGATAGGATTGGAGAGGTTCAGTGAGCAAATGAAGACCCTTTGAAGTCATATTGCATGGTACCCATTCCACGGGTTTCAACTACCCAGGTTTAAGGTATTCTTCCTTCAGCTAAAACATGCATGTGGAACCTAGAGTATGATCAACCATGTGATCGGGAGACGTGTTCAAATATGTCTCAGTTTTCGTACCCTTGTACTCGGGTGCAACATTCCAGACGCTTTACTAACACTCTCCCGACTTGGAGAGTCAGTCCCTTTAACATCCTGTTTGGCCCAGTTTGGAATTTCTGCGGAAGATGAACAGGAATAGCGAGAACCAATGAGAGACTAGCTGGAGGTGTCTGGACGGGCAAATTTAACTCTCATTTCCCACCAGGAAGAGGAATTAACCAAAGGCTCAGCGTGCCGTGCCGGAACCAGATTAGGGCCTGAAGCCATCCTGCGGTGTTGCGGCCAGGTCACAAGAAAGCGAGTTGAAGAAAGGAGCTCAGGGGCACTGTAATTCACAAACCTGCAGAGTTATAAATGACAGCTATCGTCCAAAAATATACTGAAGTAAGGCTGCCAAGAGGACTTGAAACGGGGCAGAATTGCAGGAAACCGATTTCAGGAGGTAGACTGGAATTGCATTGAAAGCATAGGAAAAGAGGCAGAACGTCCACAATGATGCACTTGGCCAAAAAGGGCGTATGCGTTTTTTACTGAATATATTCAGGAAAAAACGCATACGCCCTTTTTGGCCAACCAAGCAAGCTTGTAAAGGAAATCTGCACTACAATGAAGTCTCACTTCCCCCCGTCAAAAGGGCCATCTGAAAAAAGTGTAAAATCCAGAAAGGCAGGACAGGCCATAGAGAACTGGGAGCCTTGTTATGCTGATGGGCGGGATGTAAATTGCCAACAGACACTCGGGAGAAGTGTATGGTGTTTCCTGAAACATCTAAAAAACAAAGCAACAGAGCCTAGGGCACTTCCACTTATGGTCCTATAGCTTAGGGAAATTAAAATCAAAAAGACACAGCCACCCCAAAGTTTGGGACGCCTCTGTTTACAAGAACCTCGTTTACCGTACAAGTTCAACATCGCAGAAAGTGAAAAATGGATAAAGAAGTTGTGCTATTTACGTACAATGCAGTATCACTCAGCAATGAAATCTATGTCATCAGGCCAGTAGCAGCATAATGAGTGGATTCAGGTACGATGATTCTAACTGAAATAAGTCACACAGCAAAAGAAACATCATAAGATATCACTAATACACGGAATGTAAACTTGGCTACACAGGAACTGAATTCCAAAACAGAACAGGGTCTCAAATTTAGAAAACCAACTTATGCTTGCTTAAGGGGAAAGGTGAGTTGGGGTGCTGCATAAAACCAGAGATTGAAATGAGCACAGATAAAGTTCCTTAAGCCAAATATGGAATAGACAAGAGCTACTTCTTGCTCAATGAAATGGACTCAACACCCCATATTAAACGCCAAAGAATGTACCTGACTAGTAAGTATCTTAAAACCTATGGATTGCTATGTCTCCGAAAGAGAATCAAGCGTGTGTACAGGGGCATAAACGCAGCAGTGATAGGATTGGAGAGGTTCGGTGAGCAAATGAAGACCCTTTGAAGTCATATTGCATGGTACCCATTCCACGGGTCTCAACTCTCCAGGTTTAAGGTATTCTGACTTCAGCTAAAACATGCATGTGGAACCCAGAGTATGATCAACCATGTGAACGGGAGACGTGTTCAAATATGTCTCAGTTTTCCTCCCCTGGTACTCGGGTGCAACATTCCAGACGCTTTACTAACACTCTCCCCACTTGGAGAGTCAGCGCCTTTAACCTCCTGTTTGGCCCAGTTTGCAATTTCTGTGGAAGATGAACAGGAATAGGGAGAACCAATGAGAGACTAGCTGGAGGTGTCTGGACGGGCAAATTTAACTCTCATTTCCCACCAGGAAGACGAAATAACCAAAGGCTCAGCCTGCCGTGCCGGAACCAGTTTAGGGCCTGAAGCCATCCTGCGGTGTTGCGGCCAGCTCAAAAGAAAGCGAGTTGAAGAAAGGAGCTCAGGGGCACTGTAATTCACAAACCTGCAGAGTTATAAATGACAGCAATCGTCCAAAAATAGACTGAAGTAAGGCTGCCAAGAGGACTTGAAAGCGGGGCAGAATTGCAGGAAACCGATTTCAGGAGGTAGACTGGAATTGCATTGAAAGCATAGGAAATGAGGCAGAACGTCCACAATGATGCACTTGGCCAAAAAGGGCGTATGCGTTTTTTCCTGAATATATTCAGGAAAAAACGCATACGCCCTTTTTGGCAAACCAAGCAAGCTTGCAAAGGAAATCTGCACTACAATGAAGTCTCACTTCCCCCCGGTCAAAAGGGCCATCTGAAAAAAGTGTAAAATCCAGAAAGGCAGGACAGGCCATGGAGAACTGGGAGCCTTGTTATACTGATGGGCGGGATGGAAATTGCCAACAGACACTCGGGAGAAGTGTATGGTGTTTCCTGAAACATCTAAAAAACAAAGCAACAGAGCCTAGGGCACTTCCACTTATGGTCCTATAGCTTAGGGAAATTAAAATCAAAAAGACACAGCCACCCCAAAGTTTGGGACGCCTCTGTTTACAAGAACCTCGTTTACAGTACAAGTTCAACATCTCCGAAAGTGAAAAATGGATAAAGAAGCTGTGGTATTTACTTACAAAGCAATATCACTCAGCAATGAAATCTATGTCATCAGGCCCTTAGCAGCACAAGGAGTGGATTCAGGTATGATGATTCTAACTGAAATAAGTCACACAGCAAAAGAAACATCATAAGATATCACTAATACACGGAATGTAAACTTGGCTACACAGGAACTGAATTCCAAAACAGAACAGGGTCTCAAATTTATAAAACCAACTTATGCTTGCTTAAGGGGAAAGGTGAGTTGGGGTGCTGCATAAAACCAGAGATTGAAATGAGCACAGATAAAGTTCCTTAAGCCAAATATGGAATAGACAAGAGCTACTCCTTGCTCAACGAAATGGACTCAACACCCCATATTAAACGCCAACGAATGTACCTGACTAGTAAGTATCTTAAAACCTATGGTTTGCTATGTCTCCAAAAGAGAATCAAGCATGTGTACAGGGGCATAAATGCAGCAGTGATAGGATTGGAGAGGTTCGGTGAGCAAATGAAGACCCTTTGAAGTCATATTGCATGGTACCCATTACACGGGTCTCAACTCTACAGGTTTAAGGTATTCTTCCTTCAGCTAAAACATGCATGTGGAACCCAGAGTATGATCAACCGTGTGAATGGGAGACGTGTTCAAATATGTCTCAGTTTTCCTCCCCTGGTACTCGGGTGCAACATTCCAGATGCTTTACTAACACTCTCCCCACTTGGAGAGTCAGCGCCTTTAACCTCCTGTTTGGCGCAGTTTGCAATTTCTGCGGAAGATGAACAGGAATAGGGAGAACCAATGAGAGACTAGCTGGAGGTGTCTGGACGGGCAAATTTAACTCTCATTTCCCACCAGGAAGAGGAAATAACCAAAGGCTCAGCGTGCCGTGCCGGAACCAGATTAGGGCCTGAAGCCATCCTGCAGTGTTGCGGCCAGCTCGAAAGAAAGCGAGTTGAAGAAAGGAGCTCAGGGGCACTGTAATTCACAAACCTGCAGAGTTATAAATGACAGCTATCGTCCAAAAATATACTGAAGTAAGGCTGCCAAGAGGACTTGAAACGGGGCAGAATTGCAGGAAACCGATTTCAGGAGGTAGACTGGAATTGCATTGAAAGCATAGGAAAAGAGGCAGAACGTCCACAATGATGCACTTGGCCAAAAAGGGCGTATGCGTTTTTTCCTGAATATATTCAGGAAAAAACGCATACGCCCTTTTTGGCAAACCAAGCAAGCTTGCAAAGGAAATCTGCACTACAATGAAGTCTCACTTCCCCCCGGTCAAAAGGGCCATCTGAAAAAAGTGTAAAATCCAGAAAGGCAGGACAGGCCATGGAGAACTGGGAGCCTTGTTATACTGATGGGCGGGATGGAAATTGCCAACAGACACTCGGGAGAAGTGTATGGTGTTTCCTGAAACATCTAAAAAACAAAGCAACAGAGCCTAGGGCACTTCCACTTATGGTCCTATAGCTTAGGGAAATTAAAATCAAAAAGACACAGCCACCCCAAAGTTTGGGACGCCTCTGTTTACAAGAATCTCGTTTACAGTACAAGTTCAACATCGCAGAAAGTGAAAAATGGATAAAGAAGCTGTGGTATTTACTTACAAAGCAATATCACTCAGCAATGAAATCTATGTCATCAGGCCCGTAGCAGCACAATGAGTGGATTCAGGTATGATGATTCTAACTGAAATAAGTCACACAGAAAAAGAAACATCATAAGATATCAGTAATACACGGAATGTAAACTTGGCCACACAGGAACTGAATTACAGAACAAAACAGGGTCTCAAATTTAGAAAACCACCTTATGCTTGCTTAAGGGTAAAGGTGAGTTGGGGTGCTGCATAAAACCAGAGATCGAAATGAGCACAGATAAAGTTCCTTAAGCCAAATATGGAATAGACAAGAGCTACTCCTTGCTCAATGAAATGGACTCAACACCGCATATTAAACGCCTAAGAATGTACCTGACTAGTAAGTATCTTAAAACCTATGGATTGCTATGTCTCCGAAAGAGAATCAAGCGTGTGTACAGGGGCATAAACGCAGCAGTGATAGGATTGGAGAGGTTCGGTGAGCAAATGAAGACCCTTTGAAGTCATATTGCATGGTACCCATTCCACGGGTTTCAACTACCCAGGTTTAAGGTATTCTTCCTTCAGCTAAAACATGCATGTGGAACCTAGAGTATGATCAACCATGTGATCGGGAGACGTGTTCAAATATGTCTCAGTTTTCCTCCCCTGGTACTCGGGTGCAACATTCCAGACGCTTTACTAACACTCTCCCGACTTGGAGAATCAGTCCCTTTAACCTCCTGTTTGGCCCAGTTTGCAATTTCTGCGGAAGATGAAAAGGAATAGCGAGAACCAATGAGAGACTAGCTGGAGGTGGCTGGACGGGCAAATTTAACTCTCATTTCCCACCAGGAAGAGGAAATAACCAAAGGCTCAGCGTGCCGTGCCGGAACCAGATTAGGGCCTGAAGCCATCCTGCGGTGTTGCGGCCAGGTCACAGGAAAGCGAGTTGAAGAAAGGAGCTCAGGGGCACTGTAATTCACAAACCTGCACAGTTATAAATGACAGCTATCATCCAAAAATAGACTAAAGTAAGGCTGCCAAGAGGACTTGAAAGCGGGGCAGAATTGCAGGAAACCGATTTCAGGAGGTAGACTGGAATTGCATTGAAAGCATAGGAAAAGAGGCAGAACGTCCACAATGATGCACTTGGCCAAAAAGGGCGTATGCATTTTTTCCTGAATATATTCAGGAAAAAACGCATACGCCCTTTTTGGCCAACCAAGCAAACTTGCAAAGGAAATCTGCACTACAATGAAGTCTCACTTCCCCCCGGTCAAAAGGGCCATCTGAAAAAAGTGTAAAATCCAGAAAGGCAGGACAGGCCATGGAGAACTGGGAGCCTTGTTATGCTGATGGGCGGGATGTAAATTGCCAACAGACACTCGGGAGAAGTGTATGGTGTTTCCTGAAACATCTAAAAAACAAAGCAACAGAGCCTAGGGCACTTCCACTTATGGTCCTATAGCTTAGGGAAATTAAAATCAAAAAGACACAGCCACCCCAAAGTTTGGGACACCTCTGTTTACAAGAACCTCGTTTACCGTACAAGTTCAATATCACAGAAAGTGAAAAATGGATAAAGAACTTGTGGTACTTACGTACAATGCAGTATCACTCAGCAATGAAATCTATGTCATCAGGCCCGTAGCAGCATAATGAGTGGATTCAGGTGCGGTGATTCTAACTGAAATAAGTCACACAGAAAAAGAAACATCATAAGATATCACTAATACACGGAATGTAAACTTGGCTACACAGGAACTGAATTCCAAAACAGAACAGGGTCTCAAATTTAGAAAACCAACTTATGCTTGCTTAAGGGGAAAGGTGAGTTGGGGTGCTGCATAAAACCAGAGATTGAAATGAGCACAGATAAAGTTCCTTAAGCCAAATATGGAATAGACAAGAGCTACTCCTTGCTCAACGAAATGGACTCAACACCCCATATTAAACGCCTAAGAATGTACCTGACTAGTAAGTATCTTAAAACCTATGGATTGCTATGTCTCCAAAAGAGAATCAAGCATGTGTACAGGGGCATAAATGCAGCAGTGATAGGATTGGAGAGGTTTGGTGAGCAAATGAAGACCCTTTGAAGTCATATTGCATGGTACCCATTCCACGGGTCTCAACTCTCCAGGTTTAAGGTATTCTTCCTTCAGCTAAAACATGCATGTGGAACCCAGAGTATGATCAACCGTGTGAACGGGAGACGTGTTCAAATATGTCTCAGTTTTCCTCCCCTGGTACTCGGGTGCAACATTCCAGACGCTTTACTAACACTCTCCCCACTTGGAGAGTCAGCGCCTTTAACCTCCTGTTTGGCCCAGTTTGCAATTTCTGCGGAAGATGAACAGGAATAGCGAGAACCAATGAGAGACTAGCTGGAGGTGTCTGGACGGGCAAATTTAACTCTCATTTCCCATCTGGAAGAGGAAATAACCAAAGGCTCAGTGTGCCGTGCCGGAACCAGATTAGGGCCTGAAGCCATCCTGCGGTGTTGCGGCCAGCTCAAAAGAAAGTGAGTTGAAGAAAGGAGCTCAGGGGCACTGTAATTCACAAACCTGCCGAGTTATAAATGACAGCTATCGTCCAAAAATATACTGAAGTAAGGCTGCCAAGAGGACTTGAATGCGGGGCAGAATTGCAGGAAACCGATTTCAGGAGGTAGACAGGAATTGCATTGAAAGCATAGGAAAAGAGGCAGAACGTCCACAATAATGCACTTGGCCAAAAAGGGCATATGCGTTTTTTCCTGATTATATTCAGGAAAAAACGCATACGCCCTTTTTGGCCAACCAAGCAAGCTTGCAAAGGAAATCTGCACTACAATGAAGTCTCACTTCCCCCCGGTCAAAAGGGCCATCTGAAAAAAGTGTAAAATCCAGCAAGGCAGGACAGGCTATGGAGAACTGGGAGCCTTGTTATGCTGATGGGCGGGATGTAAATTGCCAACAGACACTCGGGAGAAGTGTATGGTGTTTCCTGAAACATCTAAAAAACAAAGCAACAGAGCCTAGGGCACTTCCACTTATGGTCCTATAGCTTAGGGAAATTAAAATAAAAAAGACACAGCCACCCCAAAGTTTGGGATGCCTCTGTTTACAAGAACCTCGTTTACAGTAGAAGTTCAACATCGCAGAAAGTGAAAAATGGATAAAGAAGATGCGGTATTTACTTACAAAGCAATATCACTCAGCAATGAAATCTATGTCATCAGGCTCTTAGCAGCACAATGAGTGGATTCAGGTATGATGATTCTAACTGAAATAAGTCACACAGAAAAAGAAACATCATAAGATATCACTAATACACGGAATGTAAACTTGGCTACACAGGAACTGAATTCCAAAACAGAACAGGGTCTCAAATTTAGAAAACCAACTTATGCTTGCTTAAGGGGAAAGGTTACTTGGGGTGCTGCATAAAACCAGAGATTGAAATGAGCACAGATAAAGTTCCTTAAGCCAAATATGGAATAGACAAGAGCTACTCCTTGCTCAACGAAATGGACTCAACACCGCATATTAAACGCCTAAGAATGTACCTGACTAGTAAGTATCTTAAAACCTATGGATTGCTATGTCTCCGAAAGAGAATCAAGCATGTGTACAGGGGCATAAACGCAGCAGTGATAGGATTGGAGAGGTTCGGTGAGCAAATGAAGACCCTTTGAAGTCATATTGCATGGTACCCATTCCACGGGTTTCAACTACCCAGGTTTAAGGTATTCTTCCTTCAGCTAAAACATGCATGTGGAACCTAGAGTATGATCAACCATGTGATCGGGAGACGTGTTCAAATATGTCTCAGTTTTCCTCCCCTGGTACTCGGGTGCAACATTCCAGACGCTTTACTAACACTCTCCCGACTTGGAGAATCAGTCCCTTTAACCTCCTGTTTGGCCCAGTTTGCAATTTCTGTGGAAGATGAAAAGGAATAGCGAGAACCAATGAGAGACTAGCTGGAGGTGGCTGGACGGGCAAATTTAACTCTCATTTCCCACCAGGAAGAGGAAATAACCAAAGGCTCAGCGTGCCGTGCCGGAACCAGATTAGGGCCTGAAGCCATCCTGCGGTGTTGCGGCCAGGTCACAGGAAAGCGAGTTGAAGAAAGGAGCTCAGGGGCACTGTAATTCACAAACCTGCACAGTTATAAATGACAGCTATCATCCAAAAATAGACTAAAGTAAGGCTGCCAAGAGGACTTGAAAGCGGGGCAGAATTGCAGGAAACCGATTTCAGGAGGTAGACTGGAATTGCATTGAAAGCATAGGAAAAGAGGCAGAACGTCCACAATGATGCACTTGGCCAAAAAGGGCGTATGCATTTTTTCCTGAATATATTCAGGAAAAAACGCATACGCCCTTTTTGGCCAACCAAGCAAACTTGCAAAGGAAATCTGCACTACAATGAAGTCTCACTTCCCCCCGGTCAAAAGGGCCATCTGAAAAAAGTGTAAAATCCAGAAAGGCAGGACAGGCCATGGAGAACTGGGAGCCTTGTTATGCTGATGGGCGGGATGTAAATTGCCAACAGACACTCGGGAGAAGTGTATGGTGTTTCCTGAAACATCTAAAAAACAAAGCAACAGAGCCTAGGGCACTTCCAGTTATGGTCCTATAGCTTAGGGAAATTAAAATCAAAAAGACACAGCCACCCCAAAGTTTGGGACACCTCTGTTTACAAGAACCTCGTTTACCGTACAAGTTCAATATCACAGAAAGTGAAAAATGGATAAAGAACTTGTGGTACTTACGTACAATGCAGTATCACTCAGCAATGAAATCTATGTCATCAGGCCCGTAGCAGCATAATGAGTGGATTCAGGTGCGGTGATTCTAACTGAAATAAGTCACACAGAAAAAGAAACATCATAAGATATCACTAATACACGGAATGTAAACTTGGCTACACAGGAACTGAATTCCAAAACAGAACAGGGTCTCAAATTTAGAAAACCAACTTATGCTTGCTTAAGGGGAAAGGTGAGTTGGGGTGCTGCATAAAACCGGAGATTGAAATGAGCACAGATAAAGTTCCTTAAGCCAAATATGGAATAGACAAGAGCTACTCCTTGCTCAACGAAATGGACTCAACACCCCATATTAAACGCCTAAGAATGTACCTGACTAGTAAGTATCTTAAAACCTATGGATTGCTATGTCTCCAAAAGAGAATCAAGCATGTGTACAGGGGCATAAATGCAGCAGTGATAGGATTGGAGAGGTTTGGTGAGCAAATGAAGACCCTTTGAAGTCATATTGCATGGTACCCATTCCACGGGTCTCAACTCTCCAGGTTTAAGGTATTCTTCCTTCAGCTAAAACATGCATGTGGAACCCAGAGTATGATCAACCGTGTGAACGGGAGACGTGTTCAAATATGTCTCAGTTTTCCTCCCCTGGTACTCGGGTGCAACATTCCAGACGCTTTACTAACACTCTCCCCACTTGGAGAGTCAGCGCCTTTAACCTCCTGTTTGGCCCAGTTTGCAATTTCTGCGGAAGATGAACAGGAATAGCGAGAACCAATGAGAGACTAGCTGGAGGTGTCTGGACGGGCAAATTTAACTCTCATTTCCCATCTGGAAGAGGAAATAACCAAAGGCTCAGTGTGCCGTGCCGGAACCAGATTAGGGCCTGAAGCCATCCTGCGGTGTTGCGGCCAGCTCAAAAGAAAGTGAGTTGAAGAAAGGAGCTCAGGGGCACTGTAATTCACAAACCTGCCGAGTTATAAATGACAGCTATCGTCCAAAAATATACTGAAGTAAGGCTGCCAAGAGGACTTGAATGCGGGGAGAATTGCAGGAAACCGATTTCAGGAGGTAGACAGGAATTGCATTGAAAGCATAGGAAAAGAGGCAGAACGTCCACAATAATGCACTTGGCCAAAAAGGGCATATGCGTTTTTTCCTGATTATATTCAGGAAAAAACGCATACGCCCTTTTTGGCCAACCAAGCAAGCTTGCAAAGGAAATCTGCACTACAATGAAGTCTCACTTCCCCCCGGTCAAAAGGGCCATCTGAAAAAAGTGTAAAATCCAGCAAGGCAGGACAGGCTATGGAGAACTGGGAGCCTTGTTATGCTGATGGGCGGGATGTAAATTGCCAACAGACACTCGGGAGAAGTGTATGGTGTTTCCTGAAACATCTAAAAAACAAAGCAACAGAGCCTAGGGCACTTCCACTTATGGTCCTATAGCTTAGGGAAATTAAAATAAAAAAGACACAGCCACCCCAAAGTTTGGGATGCCTCTGTTTACAAGAACCTCGTTTACAGTAGAAGTTCAACATCGCAGAAAGTGAAAAATGGATAAAGAAGATGCGGTATTTACTTACAAAGCAATATCACTCAGCAATGAAATCTATGTCATCAGGCTCTTAGCAGCACAATGAGTGGATTCAGGTATGATGATTCTAACTGAAATAAGTCACACAGAAAAAGAAACATCATAAGATATCACTAATACACGGAATGTAAACTTGGCTACACAGGAACTGAATTCCAAAACAGAACAGGGTCTCAAATTTAGAAAACCAACTTATGCTTGCTTAAGGGGAAAGGTTACTTGGGGTGCTGCATAAAACCAGAGATTGAAATGAGCACAGATAAAGTTCCTTAAGCCAAATATGGAATAGACAAGAGCTACTCCTTGCTCAACGAAATGGACTCAACACCCCATATTAAACGCCTAAGAATGTACCTGACTAGTAAGTATCTTAAAACCTATGGATTGCTATGTCTCCAAAAGAGAATCAAGCATGTGTACAGGGGCATAAATGCAGCAGTGATAGGATTGGAGAGGTTCGGTGAGCAAATGAAGACCCTTTGAAGTCATATTGCATGGTACCCATTCCACGGGTCTCAACTCTCCAGGTTTAAGGTATTCTTCCTTCAGCTAAAACATGCATGTGGAACCCAGAGTATGATCAACCGTGTGAACGGGAGACGTGTTCAAATATCTCTCACTTTTCCTCCCCTGGTACTCGGGTGCAACAGTCCAGACGCTTTACTAACACTATCCCCACTTGGAGAGTCAGCGCCTTTAACCTCCTGTTTGGCCCAGTTTGCAATTTCTGCGGAAGATGAACAGGAATAGGGAGAACCAATGAGAGACTAGCTGGAGGTGTCTGGACGGGCAAATTTAACTCTCATTTCCCACCAGGAAGAGGAAATAACCAAAGGCTCAGCGTGCCGTGCTGGAACCAGATTAGGGCCTGAAGCCATCCTGCGGTGTTGCGGCCAGGTCACAAGAAAGCGAGTTGAAGAAAGGAGCTCAGGGGCACTGTAATTCACAAACCTGCAGAGTTATAAAAGACAGCTATCGTCCAAAAATATACTGAAGTAAGGCTGCCAAGAGGACTTGAAAGCGGGGCAGAATTGCAGGAAACCGATTTCAGGAGGTAGACTGGAATTGCATTGAAAGCATAGGAAAAGAGGCAGAACGTCCACAATGATGCACTTGGCCAAAAAGGGCGTATGCGTTTTTTCCTGAATATATTCAGGAAAAAACGCATAAGCCCTTTTTGGCCAACTAAGCAAGCTTGCAAAGGAAATCTGCACTACAATGAAGTCTCACTTCCCCCCGGTCAAAAGGGCCATCTGAAAAAAGTGTAAAATCCAGAAAGGCAGGACAGGCCATGGAGAACTGGGAGCCTTGTTATGCTGATGGGTGGGATGTAAATTGCCAACAGACACTCGGGAGAAGTGTATGGTGTTTCCTGAAACATCTAAAAAACAAAGCAACAGAGCCTAGGGCACTTCCACTTATGGTCCTATAGCTTAGGGAAATTAAAATCAAAAAGACACAGCCACCCCAAAGTTTGGGACGCCTCTGTTTACAAGAACCTCGTTTACCGTACAAGTTCAATATCACAGAAAGTGAAAAATGGATAAAGAACTTGTGGTACTTACGTACAATGCAGTATCACTCAGCAATGAAATCTATGTCATCAGGCCCGTAGCAGCATAATGAGTGGATTCAGGTACGATGATTCTAACTGAAATAAGTCACACAGAAAAAGAAACATCATAAGATATCACTAATACACGGAATGTAAACTTGGCTACACAGGAACTGAATTCCAAATCAGAACAGGGTCTCAAATTTAGAAAACCAACTTATGCTTGCTTAAGGGGAAAGGTGAGTTGGGGTGCTGCATAAAACCAGAGATTGAAATGAGCACAGATAAAGTTCCTTAAGCCAAATATGGAATAGACAAGAGCTACTCCTTGCTCAACGAAATGGACTCAACACCCCATATTAAACGCCTAAGAATGTACCTGACTAGTAAGTATCTTAAAACCTATGGATTGCTATGTCTCCAAAAGAGAATCAAGCATGTGTACAGGGGCATAAATGCAGCAGTGATAGGATTGGAGAGGTTTGGTGAGCAAATGAAGACCCTTTGAAGTCATATTGCATGGTACCCATTCCACGGGTCTCAACTCTCCAGGTTTAAGGTATTCTTCCTTCAGCTAAAACATGCATGTGGAACCCAGAGTATGATCAACCGTGTGAACGGGAGACGTGTTCAAATATGTCTCAGTTTTCCTCCCCTGGTACTCGGGTGCAACATTCCAGACGCTTAACTAACACTCTCCCCACTTGGAGAGTCAGCGCCTTTAACCTCCTGTTTGGCCCAGTTTGCAATTTCTGCGGAAGATGAACAGGAATAGCGAGAACCAATGAGAGACTAGCTGGAGGTGTCTGGACGGGCAAATTTAACTCTCATTTCCCATCTGGAAGAGGAAATAACCAAAGGCTCAGTGTGCCGTGCCGGAACCAGATTAGGGCCTGAAGCCATCCTGCGGTGTTGCGGCCAGCTCAAAAGAAAGTGAGTTGAAGAAAGGAGCTCAGGGGCGCTGTAATTCACAAACCTGCCGAGTTATAAATGACAGCTATCGTCCAAAAATATACTGAAGTAAGGCTGCCAAGAGGACTTGAAAGCGGGGCAGAATTGCAGGAAACCGATTTCAGGAGGTAGACTGGAATTGCATTGAAAGCATAGGAAAAGAGGCAGAACGTCCACAATAATGCACTTGGCCAAAAAGGGCATATGCGTTTTTTCCTGATTATATTCAGGAAAAAACGCATACGCCCTTTTTGGCCAACCAAGCAAGCTTGCAAAGGAAATCTGCACTACAATGAAGTCTCACTTCCCCCCGGTCAAAAGGGCCATCTGAAAAAAGTGTAAAATCCAGCAAGGCAGGACAGGCCATGGAGAACTGGGAGCCTTGTTATGCTGATGGGCGGGATGTAAATTGCCAACAGACACTCGGGAGAAGTGTATGGTGTTTCCTGAAACATCTAAAAAACAAAGCAACAGAGCCTAGGGCACTTCCACTTATGGTCCTATAGCTTAGGGAAATTAAAATAAAAAAGACACAGCCACCCCAAAGTTTGGGATGCCTCTGTTTACAAGAACCTCGTTTACAGTAGAAGTTCAACATCGCAGAAAGTGAAAAATGGATAAAGAAGATGCGGTATTTACTTACAAAGCAATATCACTCAGCAATGAAATCTGTGTCATCAGGCTCTTAGCAGCACAATGAGTGGATTCAGGTATGATGATTCTAACTGAAATAAGTCACACAGAAAAAGAAACATCATAAGATATCACTAATACACGGAATGTAAACTTGGCTACACAGGAACTGAATTCCAAAACAGAACAGGGTCTCAAATTTAGAAAACCAACTTATGCTTGCTTAAGGGGAAAGGTTACTTGGGGTGCTGCATAAAACCAGAGATTGAAATGAGCACAGATAAAGTTCCTTAAGCCAAATATGGAATAGACAAGAGCTACTCCTTGCTCAACGAAATGGACTCAACACCCCATATTAAACGCCTAAGAATGTACCTGACTAGTAAGTATCTTAAAACCTATGGATTGCTATGTCTCCAAAAGAGAATCAAGCATGTGTACAGGGGCACAAATGCAGCAGTGATAGGATTGGAGAGGTTCGGTGAGCAAATGAAGACCCTTTGAAGTCATATTGCATGGTACCCATTCCACGGGTCTCAACTCTCCAGGTTTAAGGTATTCTTCCTTCAGCTAAAACATGCATGTGGAACCCAGAGTATGATCAACCGTGTGAACGG
Organism: Grampus griseus; assembly: GCF_964374135.1. NCBI lineage: Eukaryota > Metazoa > Chordata > Mammalia > Artiodactyla > Delphinidae > Grampus > Grampus griseus. The sequence continues at coordinate 32,536 of NW_028132770.1, read as the reverse complement.
GAGACGTGTTCAAATATGTCTCAGTTTTCCTCCCCTGGTACTCGGGTGCAACATTCCAGACGCTTTACTAACACTCTCCCCACTTGGAGAGTCAGCGCCTTTAACCTCCTGTTTGGCCCAGTTTGCAATTTCTGCGGAAGATGAACAGGAATAGTGAGAACCAATGAGAGACTAGCTGGAGGTGTCTGGACGGGCAAATTTAACTCTCATTTCCCATCTGGAAGAGGAAATAACCAAAGGCTCAGTGTGCCGTGCCGGAACCAGATTAGGGCCTGAAGCCATCCTGCGGTGTTGCGGCCAGCTCAAAAGAAAGTGAGTTGAAGAAAGGAGCTCAGGGGCGCTGTAATTCACAAACCTGCCGAGTTATAAATGACAGCTATCGTCCAAAAATATACTGAAGTAAGGCTGCCAAGAGGACTTGAAAGCGGGGCAGAATTGCAGGAAACCGATTTCAGGAGGTAGACTGGAATTGCATTGAAAGCATAGGAAAAGAGGCAGAACGTCCACAATAATGCACTTGGCCAAAAAGGGCATATGCGTTTTTTCCTGATTATATTCAGGAAAAAACGCATACGCCCTTTTTGGCCAACCAAGCAAGCTTGCAAAGGAAATCTGCACTACAATGAAGTCTCACTTCCCCCCGGTCAAAAGGGCCATCTGAAAAAAGTGTAAAATCCAGCAAGGCAGGACAGGCCATGGAGAACTGGGAGCCTTGTTATGCTGATGGGCGGGATGTAAATTGCCAACAGACACTCGGGAGAAGTGTATGGTGTTTCCTGAAACATCTAAAAAACAAAGCAACAGAGCCTAGGGCACTTCCACTTATGGTCCTATAGCTTAGGGAAATTAAAATAAAAAAGACACAGCCACCCCAAAGTTTGGGATGCCTCTGTTTACAAGAACCTCGTTTACAGTAGAAGTTCAACATCGCAGAAAGTGAAAAATGGATAAAGAAGATGCGGTATTTACTTACAAAGCAATATCACTCAGCAATGAAATCTGTGTCATCAGGCTCTTAGCAGCACAATGAGTGGATTCAGGTATGATGATTCTAACTGAAATAAGTCACACAGAAAAAGAAACATCATAAGATATCACTAATACACGGAATGTAAACTTGGCTACACAGGAACTGAATTCCAAAACAGAACAGGGTCTCAAATTTAGAAAACCAACTTATGCTTGCTTAAGGGGAAAGGTTACTTGGGGTGCTGCATAAAACCAGAGATTGAAATGAGCACAGATAAAGTTCCTTAAGCCAAATATGGAATAGACAAGAGCTACTCCTTGCTCAACGAGATGGACTCAACACCCCATATTAAACGCCTAAGAATGTACCTGACTAGTAAGTATCTTAAAACCTATGGATTGCTATGTCTCCAAAAGAGAATCAAGCATGTGTACAGGGGCACAAATGCAGCAGTGATAGGATTGGAGAGGTTCGGTGAGCAAATGAAGACCCTTTGAAGTCATATTGCATGGTACCCATTCCACGGGTCTCAACTCTCCAGGTTTAAGGTATTCTTCCTTCAGCTAAAACATGCATGTGGAACCCAGAGTATGATCAACCGTGTGAACGGGAGACGTGTTCAAATATGTCTCAGTTTTCCTCCCCTGGTACTCGGGTGCAACATTCCAGACGCTTTACTAACACTCTCCCCACTTGGAGAGTCAGCGCCTTTAACCTCCTGTTTGGCCCAGTTTGCAATTTCTGCGGAAGATGAACAGGAATAGGGAGAACCAATGAGAGACTAGCTGGAGGTGTCTGGACGGGCAAATTTAACTCTCATTTCCCACCAGGAAGAGGAAATAACCAAAGGCTCAGCGTGCCGTGCTGGAACCAGATTAGGGCCTGAAGCCATCCTGCGGTGTTGCGGCCAGGTCACAAGAAAGCGAGTTGAAGAAAGGAGCTCAGGGGCACTGTAATTCACAAACCTGCAGAGTTATAAAAGACAGCTATCGTCCAAAAATATACTGAAGTAAGGCTGCCAAGAGGACTTGAAAGCGGGGCAGAATTGCAGGAAACCGATTTCAGGAGGTAGACTGGAATTGCATTGAAAGCATAGGAAAAGAGGCAGAACGTCCACAATGATGCACTTGGCCAAAAAGGGCGTATGCGTTTTTTCCTGAATATATTCAGGAAAAAACGCATACGCCCTTTTTGGCCAACTAAGCAAGCTTGCAAAGGAAATCTGCACTACAATGAAGTCTCACTTCCCCCCGTTCAAAAGGGCCATCTGAAAAAAGTGTAAAATCCAGAAAGGCAGGACAGGCCATGGAGAACTGGGAGCCTTGTTATGCTGATGGGCGGGATGGAAATTGCCAACAGACACTTGGGAGAAGTGTATGGTGTTTCCTGAAACATCTAAAAAACAAAGCAACAGAGCCTAGGACACTTCCACTTATGGTCCTATAGCTTAGGGAAATTAAAATCAAAAAGACACAGCCACCCCAAAGTTTGGGACGCCTCTGTTTCCAAAAACCTCATTTACCGTACAAGTTCAATATCACAGAAAGTGAAAAATGGATAAAGAACTTGTGGTACTTACGTACAATGCAGTATCACTCAGCAATGAAATCTATGTCATCAGGCCCGTAGCAGCATAATGAGTGGATTCAGGTACGATGATTCTAACTGAAATAAGTTACACAGCAAAAGAAACATCATAAGATATCACTAATACACGGAATGTAAACTTGGCTACACAGGAACTGAATTCCAAAACAGAACAGGGTCTCAAATTTAGAAAACCAACTTATGCTTGCTTAAGGGGAAAGGTGAGTTGGGGTGCTGCATAAAACCAGAGATCGAAATGAGCACAGATAAAGTTCCTTAAGCCAAATATGGAATAGACAAGAGCTACTCCTTGCTCAACGAAATGGACTCAACACCGCATATTAAATGCCTAAGAATGTACCTGACTAGTAAGTATCTTAAAACCTATGTATTGCTATGTCTCCGAAAGAGAATCAAGCATGTGTACAGGGGCATAAACGCAGCAGTGATAGGATTGGAGAGGTTCAGTGAGCAAATGAAGACCCTTTGAAGTCATATTGCATGGTACCCATTCCACGGGTTTCAACTACCCAGGTTTAAGGTATTCTTCCTTCAGCTAAAACATGCATGTGGAACCTAGAGTATGATCAACCATGTGATCGGGAGACGTGTTCAAATATGTCTCAGTTTTCGTACCCTGGTACTCGGGTGCAACATTCCAGACGCTTTACTAACACTCTCCCGACTTGGAGAGTCAGTCCCTTTAACATCCTGTTTGGCCCAGTTTGGAATTTCTGCGGAAGATGAACAGGAATAGCGAGAACCAATGAGAGACTAGCTGGAGGTGTCTGGACGGGCAAATTTAACTCTCATTTCCCACCAGGAAGAGGAATTAACCAAAGGCTCAGCGTGCCGTGCCGGAACCAGATTAGGGCCTGAAGCCATCCTGCGGTGTTGCGGCCAGGTCACAAGAAAGCGAGTTGAAGAAAGGAGCTCAGGGGCACTGTAATTCACAAACCTGCAGAGTTATAAATGACAGCTATCGTCCAAAAATATACTGAAGTAAGGCTGCCAAGAGGACTTGAAACGGTGCAGAATTGCAGGAAACCGATTTCAGGAGGTAGACTGGAATTGCATTGAAAGCATAGGAAAAGAGGCAGAACGTCCACAATGATGCACTTGGCCAAAAAGGGCGTATGCGTTTTTTACTGAATATATTCAGGAAAAAACGCATACGCCCTTTTTGGCCAACCAAGCAAGCTTGTAAAGGAAATCTGCACTACAATGAAGTCTCACTTCCCCCCGGTCAAAAGGGCCATCTGAAAAAAGTGTAAAATCCAGAAAGACAGGACAGGCCATGGAGAACTGGGAGCCTTGTTATGCTGATGGGCGGGATGTAAATTGCCAACAGACACTCGGGAGAAGTGTATGGTGTTTCCTGAAACATCTAAAAAACAAAGCAACAGAGCCTAGGGCACTTCCACTTATGGTCCTATAGCTTAGGGAAATTAAAATCAAAAAGACACAGCCACCCCAAAGTTTGGGACGCCTCTGTTTACAAGAACCTCGTTTACCATACAAGTTCAACATCGCAGAAATTGAAAAATGGATAAAGAAGTTGTGCTATTTACGTACAATGCAGTATCACTCAGCAATGAAATCTATGTCATCAGGCCCGTAGCAGCATAATGAGTGGATTCAGGTACGATGATTCTAACTGAAATAAGTCACACAGCAAAAGAAACATCATAAGATATCACTAATACACGGAATGTAAACTTGGCTACACAGGAACTGAATTCCAAAACAGAACAGGGTCTCAAATTTAGAAAACCAACTTATGCTTGCTTAAGGGGAAAGGTGAGTTGGGGTGCTGCATAAAACCAGAGATTGAAATGAGCACAGATAAAGTTCCTTAAGCCAAATATGGAATAGACAAGAGCTACTCCTTGCTCAATGAAATGGACTCAACACCCCATATTAAACGCCAAAGAATGTACCTGACTAGTAAGTATCTTAAAACCTATGGATTGCTATGTCTCCGAAAGAGAATCAAGCGTGTGTACAGGGGCATAAACGCAGCAGTGATAGGATTGGAGAGGTTTGGTGAGCAAATGAAGACCCTTTGAAGTCATATTGCATGGTACCCATTCCACGGGTCTCAACTCTCCATCTTTAAGGTATTCTGACTTCAGCTAAAACATGCATGTGGAACCCAGAGTATGATCAACCATGTGAACGGGAGACGTGTTCAAATATGTCTCAGTTTTCCTCCCCTGGTACTCGGGTGCAACATTCCAGACGCTTTACTAACACTCTCCCCACTTGGAGAGTCAGCGCCTTTAACCTCCTGTTTGGCCCAGTTTGCAATTTCTGTGGAAGATGAACAGGAATAGGGAGAACCAATGAGAGACTAGCTGGAGGTGTCTGGACGGGCAAATTTAACTCTCATTTCCCACCAGGAAGAGGAAATAACCAAAGGCTCAGCCTGCCGTGCCGGAACCAGATTAGGGCCTGAAGCCATCCTGCGGTGTTGCGGCCAGCTCAAAAGAAAGCGAGTTGAAGAAAGGAGCTCAGGGGCACTGTAATTCACAAACCTGCAGAGTTATAAATGACAGCTATCGTCCAAAAATAGACTGAAGTAAGGCTGCCAAGAGGACTTGAAAACGGGGCAGAATTGCAGGAAACCGATTTCAGGAGGTAGACTGGAATTGCATTGAAAGCATAGGAAATGAGGCAGAACGTCCACAATGATGCACTTGGCCAAAAAGGGCGTATGCGTTTTTTCCTGAATATATTCAGGAAAAAACGCATACGCCCTTTTTGGCAAACCAAGCAAGCTTGCAAAGGAAATCTGCACTACAATGAAGTCTCACTTCCCCCCGGTCAAAAGGGCCATCTGAAAAAAGTGTAAAATCCAGAAAAGCAGGACAGGCCATGGAGAACTGGGAGCCTTGTTATACTGATGGGCGGGATGGAAATTGCCAACAGACACTCGGGAGAAGTGTATGGTGTTTCCTGAAACATCTAAAAAACAAAGCAACAGAGCCTAGGGCACTTCCACTTATGGTCCTATAGCTTAGGGAAATTAAAATCAAAAAGACACAGCCACCCCAAAGTTTGGGACGCCTCTGTTTACAAGAATCTCGTTTACAGTACAAGTTCAACATCGCAGAAAGTGAAAAATGGATAAAGAAGCTGTGGTATTTACTTACAAAGCAATATCACTCAGCAATGAAATCTATGTCATCAGGCCCTTAACAGCACAATGAGTGGATTCAGGTATGATGATTCTAACTGAAATAATTCACACAGAAAAAGAAACATCATAAGATATCAGTAATACACGGAATGTAAACTTGGCCACACAGGAACTGAATTACAGAACAAAACAGGGTCTCAAATTTAGAAAACCACCTTATGCTTGCTTAAGGGTAAAGGTGAGTTGGGGTGCTGCATAAAACCAGAGATCGAAATGAGCACAGATAAAGTTCCTTAAGCCAAATATGGAATAGACAAGAGCTACTCCTTGCTCAACGAAATGGACTCAACACCGCATATTAAACGCCTAAGAATGTAACTGACTAGTAAGTATCTTAAAACCTATGGATTGCTATGTCTCCGAAAGAGAATCAAGCGTGTGTACAGGGGCATAAACGCAGCAGTGATAGGATTGGAGAGGTTCGGTGAGCAAAGGAAGACCCTTTGTAGTCATATTGCATGGTACCCATTCCACGGGTCTCAACACTACAGGTTTAAGGTATTCTTCCTTCGGCTAAAACATGCATGTGGAACCCAGAGTATGATCAACCGTGTGAACGGGAGACGTGTTCAAATAGGTCTCAGTTTTCCTCCCCTGGTACTCGGGTGCAACATTCCAGATTCTTTACTAACACTCTCCCGACTTGGAGAGTCAGCGCCTTTAACCTCCTGTTTGGCCCAGTTTGCAATTTCTGCGGAAGATGAACAGGAATAGGGAGAACCAATGAGAGACTAGCTGGAGGTGTCTGGACGGGCAAATTTAACTCTCATTTCCCACCAGGAAGAGGAAATAACCAAAGGTTCAGTGTGCCGTGCCGGAACCAGATTAGAGCCTGAAGCCATCCTGCGGTGTTGCGGCCAGGTCACAAGAAAGCGAGTTGAAGAAAGGAGCTCAGGGGCACTGTAATTCACAAACCTTCAGAGTTATAAACGACAGCTATCGTCCAAAAATATACTGAAGTAAGGCTGCCAAGAGGACTTGAAACGGGGCAGAATTGCAGGAAACCGATTTCAGGAGGTAGACTGGAATTGCATTGAAAGCATAGGAAAAGAGGCAGAACGTCCACAATGATGCACTTGGCCAAAAAGGGCGTATGCGTTTTTTACTGAATATATTCAGGAAAAAACGCATACGCCCTTTTTGGCCAACCAAGCAAGCTTGCAAAGGAAATCTGCACTACAATGAAGTCTCACTTCCCCCCGGTCAAAAGGGCCATCTGAAAAAAGTGTAAAATCCAGCAAGGCAGGACAGGCCATGGAGAACTGAGAGCCTTGTTATGCTGCTGGGCGGGATGTAAATTGCCAACAGACACTCGGGAGAAGTGTATGGTGTTTCCTGAAACATCTAAAAAACAAAGCAACAGAGCCTAGGGCACTTCCACTTATGGTCCTATAGCTTAGGGAAATTAAAATCAAAAAGACACAGCCACCCCAAAGTTTGGGACGCCTCTGTTTACAAGAACCTCGTTTACAGTACAAGTTCAACATCGCAGAAAGTGAAAAATGGATAAAGAAGCTGTGGTATTTACTTACAAAGCAATATCACTCAGCAATGAAATCTATGTCATCAGGCCCTTAGCAGCACAATGAGTGGATTCAGGTATGATGATTCTAACTGAAATAAGTCACACAGCAAAAGAAACATCATAAGATATCACTAATACACGGAATGTAAACTTGGCTACACAGGAACTGAATTCCAAAACAGAACAGGGTCTCAAATTTATAAAACCAACTTATGCTTGCTTAAGGGGAAAGGTGAGTTGGGGTGCTGCATAAAACCAGAGATTGAAATGAGCACAGATAAAGTTCCTTAAGCCAAATATGGAATAGACAAGAGCTACTCCTTGCTCAACGAAATGGACTCAACACCCCATATTAAACGCCAACGAATGTACCTGACTAGTAAGTATCTTAAAACCTATGGTTTGCTATGTCTCCAAAAGAGAATCAAGCATGTGTACAGGGGCATAAATGCAGCAGTGATAGGATTGGAGAGGTTCGGTGAGCAAATGAAGACCCTTTGAAGTCATATTGCATGGTACCCATTACACGGGTCTCAACTCTACAGGTTTAAGGTATTCTTCCTTCAGCTAAAACATGCATGTGGAACCCAGAGTATGATCAACCGTGTGAATGAGAGACGTGTTCAAATATGTCTCAGTTTTCCTCCCCTGGTACTCGGGTGCAACATTCCAGATGCTTTACTAACACTCTCCCCACTTGGAGAGTCAGCGCCTTTAACCTCCTGTTTGGCGCAGTTTGCAATTTCTGCGGAAGATGAACAGGAATAGGGAGAACCAATGAGAGACTAGCTGGAGGTGTCTGGACGGGCAAATTTAACTCTCATTTCCCACCAGGAAGAGGAAATAACCAAAGGCTCAGCGTGCCGTGCCGGAACCAGATTAGGGCCTGAAGCCATCCTGCGGTGTTGCGGCCAGCTCGAAAGAAAGCGAGTTGAAGAAAGGAGCTCAGGGGCACTGTAATTCACAAACCTGCAGAGTTATAAATGACAGCTATCGTCCAAAAATATACTGAAGTAAGGCTGCCAAGAGGACTTGAAAGCGGGGCAGAATTGCAGGAAACCGATTTCAGGAGGTAGACTGGAATTGCATTGAAAGCATAGGAAAAGAGGCAGAACGTCCACAATGATGCACTTGGCCAAAAAGGGCGTATGCGTTTTTTCCTGAATATATTCAGGAAAAAACGCATACGCCCTTTTTGGCCAACCAAGCAAGCTTGCAAAGGAAATCTGCACTACAATGAAGTCTCACTTCCCCCCGGTCAAAAGGGCCATCTGAAAAAAGTGTAAAATCCAGAAAGGCAGGACAGGCCATGGAGAACTGGGAGCCTTGTTATGCTGCTGGGCGGGATGTAAATTGCCAACAGACACTCGGGAGAAGTGTATGGTGTTTCCTGAAACATCTAAAAAACAAAGCAACAGAGCCTAGGGCACTTCCACTTATGGTCCTATAGCTTAGGGAAATTAAAATCAAAAAGACACAGCCACCCCAAAGTTTGGGACGCCTCTGTTTACAAGAACCTCGTTTACAGTACAAGTTCAACATCGCAGAAAGTGAAAAATGGATAAAGAAGCTGTGGTATTTACTTACAAAGCAATATCACTCAGCAATGAAATCTATGTCATCAGGCCCTTAGCAGCACAATGAGTGGATTCAGGTATGATGATTCTAACTGAAATAATTCACACAGAAAAAGAAACATCCTAAGATATCAGTAATACACGGAATGTAAACTTGGCTACACAGGAACTGAATTACAGAACAGTACAGGGTCTCAAATCTAGAAAACCAACTTATGCTTGCTTAAGGGGAAAGGTGAGTTGGGGTGCTGCATAAAACCAGAGATCGAAATGAGCACAGATAAAGTTCCTTAAGCCAAATATGGAATAGACAAGAGCTACTCCTTGCTCAACGAAATGGACTCAACACCGCATATTAAACGCCTAAGAATGTACCTGACTAGTAAGTATCTTAAAACCTATGGATTGCTATGTCTCCGAAAGAGAATCAAGCATGTGTACAGGGGCATAAACGCAGCAGTGATAGGATTGGAGAGGTTCGGTGAGCAAATGAAGACCCTTTGAAGTCATATTGCATGGTACCCATTCCACGGGTTTCAACTACCCAGGTTTAAGGTATTCTTCCTTCAGCTAAAACATGCATGTGGAACCTAGAGTATGATCAACCATGTGATCGGGAGACGTGTTCAAATATGTCTCAGTTTTCCTCCCCTGGTACTCGGGTGCAACATTCCAGATGCTTTACTAACACTCTCCCGACTTGGAGAATCAGTCCCTTTAACCTCCTGTTTGGCCCAGTTTGCAATTTCTGCGTAAGATGAAAAGGAATAGCGAGAACCAATGAGAGACTAGCTGGAGGTGGCTGGACTGGCAAATTTAACTCTCATTTCCCACCAGGAAGAGGAAATAACCAAAGGCTCAGCGTGCCGTGCCGGAACCAGATTAGGGCCTGAAGCCATCCTGCGGTGTTGCGGCCAGGTCACAAGAAAGCGAGGTGAAGAAAGGAGCTCAGGGGCACTGTAATTCACAAACCTGCACAGTTATAAATGACAGCTATCATCCAAAAATAGACTAAAGTAAGGCTGCCAAGAGGACTTGAAAGCGGGGCAGAATTGCAGGAAACCGATTTCAGGAGGTAGACTGGAATTGCATTGAAAGCATAGGAAAAGAGGCAGAACGTCCACAATGATGCACTTGGCCAAAAAGGGCGTATGCATTTTTTCCTGAATATATTCAGGAAAAAACGCATACGCCCTTTTTGGCCAACCAAGCAAACTTGCAAAGGAAATCTGCACTACAATGAAGTCTCACTTCCCCCCGGTCAAAAGGGCCATCTGAAAAAAGTGTAAAATCCAGAAAGGCAGGACAGGCCATGGAGAACTGGGAGCCTTGTTATGCTGATGGGCGGGATGTAAATTGCCAACAGACACTCGGGAGAAGTGTATGGTGTTTCCTGAAACATCTAAAAAACAAAGCAACAGAGCCTAGGGCACTTCCACTTATGGTCCTATAGCTTAGGGAAATTAAAATCAAAAAGACACAGCCACCCCAAAGTTTGGGACACCTCTGTTTACAAGAACCTCGTTTACCGTACAAGTTCAATATCACAGAAAGTGAAAAATGGATAAAGAACTTGTGGTACTTACGTACAATGCAGTATCACTCAGCAATGAAATCTATGTCATCAGGCCAGTAGCAGCAAAATGAGTGGATTCAGGTACGGTGATTCTAACTGAAATAAGTCACACAGAAAAAGAAACATCATAAGATATCACTAATACACGGAATGTAAACTTGGCTACACAGGAACTGAATTCCAAAACAGAACAGGGTCTCAAATTTAGAAAACCAACTTATGCTTGCTTAAGGGGAAAGGTGAGTTGGGGTGCTGCATAAAACCAGAGATTGAAATGAGCACAGATAAAGTTCCTTAAGCCAAATATGGAATAGACAAGAGCTACTCCTTGCTCAACGAAATGGACTCAACACCCCATATTAAACGCCTAAGAATGTACCTGACTAGTAAGTATCTTAAAACCTATGGATTGCTATGTCTCCAAAAGAGAATCAAGCATGTGTACAGGGGCATAAATGCAGCAGTGATAGGATTGGAGAGGTTTGGTGAGCAAATGAAGACCCTTTGAAGTCATATTGCATGGTACCCATTCCACGGGTCTCAACTCTCCAGGTTTAAGGTATTCTTCCTTCAGCTAAAACATGCATGTGGAACCCAGAGTATGATCAACCGTGTGAACGGGAGACGTGTTCAAATATGTCTCAGTTTTCCTCCCCTGGTACTCGGGTGCAACATTCCAGACGCTTTACTAACACTCTCCCCACTTGGAGAGTCAGCGCCTTTAACCTCCTGTTTGGCCCAGTTTGCAATTTCTGCGGAAGATGAACAGGAATAGCGAGAACCAATGAGAGACTAGCTGGAGGTGTCTGGACGGGCAAATTTAACTCTCATTTCCCATCTGGAAGAGGAAATAACCAAAGGCTCAGTGTGCCGTGCCGGAACCAGATTAGGGCCTGAAGCCATCCTGCAGTGTTGCGGCCAGCTCAAAAGAAAGTGAGTTGAAGAAAGGAGCTCAGGGGCACTGTAATTCACAAACCTGCCGAGTTATAAATGACAGCTATCGTCCAAAAATATACTGAAGTAAGGCTGCCAAGAGGACTTGAAAGCGGGGCAGAATTGCAGGAAACCGATTTCAGGAGGTAGACTGGAATTGCATTGAAAGCATAGGAAAAGAGGCAGAACGTCCACAATGATGCACTTGGCCAAAAAGGGCGTATGCGTTTTTTCCTGAATATATGCAGGAAAAAACGCATACGCCCTTTTTGGCCAACTAAGCAAGCTTGCAAAGGAAATCTGCACTACAATGAAGTCTCACTTCCCCCCGGTCAAAAGGGCCATCTGAAAAAAGTGTAAAATCCAGAAAGGCAGGACAGGCCATGGAGAACTGGGAGCCTTGTTATGCTGATGGGTGGGATGTAAATTGCCAACAGACACTCGGGAGAAGTGTATGGTGTTTCCTGAAACATCTAAAAAACAAAGCAACAGAGCCTAGGGCACTTCCACTTATGGTTCTATAGCTTAGGGAAATTAAAATAAAAAAGACACAGCCACCCCAAAGTTTGGGATGCCTCTGTTTACAAGAACCTCGTTTACAGTAGAAGTTCAACATCGCAGAAAGTGAAAAATGGATAAAGAAGATGCGGTATTTACTTACAAAGCAATATCACTCAGCAATGAAATCTATGTCATCAGGCTCTTAGCAGCACAATGAGTGGATTCAGGTATGATGATTCTAACTGAAATAAGTCACACAGAAAAAGAAACATCATAAGATATCACTAATACACGGAATGTAAACTTGGCTACACAGGAACTGAATTCCAAAACAGAACAGGGTCTCAAATTTAGAAAACCAACTTATGCTTGCTTAAGGGGAAAGGTTACTTGGGGTGCTGCATAAAACCAGAGATTGAAATGAGCACAGATAAAGTTCCTTAAGCCAAATATGGAATAGACAAGAGCTACTCCTTGCTCAACGAAATGGACTCAACACCCCATATTAAACGCCTAAGAATGTACCTGACTAGTAAGTATCTTAAAACCTATGGATTGCTATGTCTCCAAAAGAGAATCAAGCATGTGTACAGGGGCATAAACGCAGCAGTGATAGGATTGGAGAGGTTCGGTGAGCAAATGAAGACCCTTTGAAGTCATATTGCATGGTACCCATTCCACGGGTCTCAACTCTCCAGGTTTAAGGTATTCTTCCTTCAGCTAAAACATGCATGTGGAACCCAGAGTATGATCAACCGTGTGAACGGGAGACGTGTTCAAATATGTCTCAGTTTTCCTCCCCTGGTACTCGGGTGCAACATTCCAGACGCTTTACTAAAACTCTCCCCACTTGGAGAGTCAGCGCCTTTAACCTCCTGTTTGGCCCAGTTTGCAATTTCTGCGGAAGATGAACAGGAATAGGGAGAACCAATGAGAGACTAGCTGGAGGTGTCTGGACGGGCAAATTTAACTCTCATTTCCCACCAGGAAGAGGAAATAACCAAAGGCTCAGCGTGCCGTGCTGGAACCAGATTAGGGCCTGAAGCCATCCTGCGGTGTTGCGGCCAGGTCACAAGAAAGCGAGTTGAAGAAAGGAGCTCAGGGGCACTGTAATTCACAAACCTGCAGAGTTATAAAAGACAGCTATCGTCCAAAAATATACTGAAGTAAGGCTGCCAAGAGGACTTGAAAGCGGGGCAGAATTGCAGGAAACCGATTTCAGGAGGTAGACTGGAATTGCATTGAAAGCATAGGAAAAGAGGCAGAACGTCCACAATGATGCACTTGGCCAAAAAGGGCGTATGCGTTTTTTCCTGAATATATGCAGGAAAAAACGCATACGCCCTTTTTGGCCAACTAAGCAAGCTTGCAAAGGAAATCTGCACTACAATGAAGTCTCACTTCCCCCCGGTCAAAAAGGCCATCTGAAAAAAGTGTAAAATCCAGAAAGGCAGGACAGGCCATGGAGAACTGGGAGCCTTGTTATGCTGATGGGTGGGATGTAAATTGCCAACAGACACTCGGGAGAAGTGTATGGTGTTTCCTGAAACGTCTAAAAAACAAAGCAACAGAGCCTAGGGCACTTCCACTTATGGTCCTATAGCTTAGGGAAATTAAAATAAAAAAGACACAGCCACCCCAAAGTTTGGAACGCCTCTGTTTACAAGAACCTCGTTTACAGTACAAGTTCAACATCGCAGAAAGTGAAAAATGGATAAAGAAGATGTGGTATTTACTTACAAACAATATCACTCAGCAATGAAATCTATGTCATCAGGCTCTTAGCAGCACAATGAGTGGATTCAGGTATGATGATTCTAACTGAAATAAGTCACACAGAAAAAGAAACATCCTAAGATATCAGTAATACACGGAATGTAAACTTGGCTACACAGGAACTGAATTCCAAAACAGAACAGGGTCTCAAATTTAGAAAACCAACTTATGCTTGCTTAAGAGGAAAGGTGAGTTGGGGTGCTGCATAAAACCAGAGATTGAAATGAGCACAGATAAAGTTCCTTAAGCCAAATATGGAATAGACAAGAGCTACTCCTTGCTCAACGAAATGGACTCAACACCGCATATTAAACGCCTAAGAATGTACCTGACTAGTAAGTATCTTAAAACCTATGGATTGCTATGTCTCCGAAAGAGAATCAAGCATGTGTACAGGGGCATAAACGCAGCAGTGATAGGATTGGAGAGGTTCGGTGAGCAAATGAAGACCCTTTGAAGTCATATTGCATGGTACCCATTCCACGGGTTTCAACTACCCAGGTTTAAGGCATTCTTCCTTCAGCTAAAACATGCATGTGGAACCTAGAGTATGATCAACCATGTGATCGGGAGACGTGTTCAAATATGTCTCAGTTTTCCTCCCCTGGTACTCGGGTGCAACATTCCAGACGCTTTACTAACACTCTCCCGACTTGGAGAATCAGTCCCTTTAACCTCCTGTTTGGCCCAGTTTGCAATTTCTGCGGAAGATGAAAAGGAATAGCGAGAACCAATGAGAGACTAGCTGGAGGTGGCTGGACGGGCAAATTTAACTCTCATTTCCCACCAGGAAGAGGAAATAACCAAAGGCTCAGCGTGCCGTGCCAGAACCAGATTAGGGCCTGAAGCCATCCTGCGGTGTTGCGGCCAGGTCACAAGAAAGCGAGTTGAAGAAAGGAGCTCAGGGGCACTGTAATTCACAAATCTGCACAGTTATAAATGACAGCTATCATCCAAAAATAGACTAAAGTAAGGCTGCCAAGAGGACTTGAAAGCGGGGCAGAATTGCAGGAAACCGATTTCAGGAGATAGACTGGAATTGCATTGAAAGCATAGGAAAAGAGGCAGAACGTCCACAATGATGCACTTGGCCAAAAAGTGCGTATGCGTGTTTTCCTGAATATATTCAGGAAAAAACGCATACGCCCTTTTTGGCCAACCAAGCAAGCTTGCAAAGGAAATCTGCACTACAATGAAGTCTCACTTCCCCCCGGTCAAAAGGGCCATCTGAAAAAAGTGTAAAATCCAGAAAGGCAGGACAGGCCATGGAGAACTGGGAGCCTTGTTATGCTGATGGGCGGGATGTAAATTGCCAACAGACACTCGGGAGAAGTGTATGGTGTTTCCTGAAACATCTAAAAAACAAAGCAACAGAGCCTAGGGCACTTCCACTTATGGTCCTATAGCTTAGGGAAATTAAAATCAAAAAGACACAGCCACCCCAAAGTTTGGGACGCCTCTGTTTACAAGAACCTCGTTTACAGTACAAGTTCAACATCGCAGAAAGTGAAAAATGGATAAAGAAGATGTGGTATTTACTTACAAAGCAATATCACTCAGCAATGAAATCTATGTCATCAGGCTCTTAGCAGCACAATGAGTGGATTCAGGTATGATGATTCTAACTGAAATAAGTCACACAGAAAAAGAAACATCATAAGATATCAGTAATACACGGAATGTAAACTTGGCTACACAGGAACTGAATTACAGAACAGAACAGGGTCTCAAATTTACAGTACAAGTTCAACATCGCAGAAAGTGAAAAATGGATAAAGAAGATGTGGTATTTACTTACAAAGCAATATCACTCAGCAATGAAATCTATGTCATCAGGCTCTTAGCAGCACAATGAGTGGATTCAGGTATGATGATTCTAACTGAAATAAGTCACACAGAAAAAGAAACATCCTAAGATATCAGTAATACACGGAATGTAAACTTGGCTACACAGGAACTGAATTACAGAACAGAACAGGGTCTCAAATTTAGAAAACCAACTTATGCTTGCTTAAGAGGAAAGGTGAGTTGGGGTGCTGCATAAAACCAGAGATTGAAATGAGCACAGATAAATTTCCTTAAGCCAAATATGGAATAGACAAGAGCTACTCCTTGCTCAACGAAATGGACTCAACACCGCATATTAAACGCCTAAGAATGTACCTGACTAGTAAGTATCTTAAAACCTATGGATTGCTATGTCTCCGAAAGAGAATCAAGCATGTGTACAGGGGCATAAACGCAGCAGTGATAGGATTGGAGTGGTTCGGTGAGCAAATGAAGACCCTTTGAAGTCATATTGCATGGTACCCATTCCACGGGTTTCAACTACCCAGGTTTAAGGTATTCTTCCTTCAGCTAAAACATGCATGTGGAACCTAGAGTATGATCAACCATGTGATCGGGAGACGTGTTCAAATATGTCTCAGTTTTCCTCCCCTGGTACTCGGGTGCAACATTCCAGACGCTTTACTAACACTCTCCCGACTTGGAGAATCAGTCCCTTTAACCTCCTGTTTGGCCCAGTTTGCAATTTCTGCGGAAGATGAAAAGGAATAGCGAGAACCAATGAGAGACTAGCTGGAGGTGGCTGGACGGGCAAATTTAACTCTCATTTCCCACCAGGAAGAGGAAATAACCAAAGGCTCAGCGTGCCGTGCCGGAACCAGATTAGGGCCTGAAGCCATCCTGCGGTGTTGCGGCCAGGTCACAAGAAAGCGAGTTGAAGAAAGGAGCTCAGGGGCACTGTAATTCACAAACCTGCACAGTTATAAATGACAGCTATCATCCAAAAATAGACTAAAGTAAGGCTGCCAAGAGGACTTGAAAGCGGGGCAGAATTGCAGGAAACCGATTTCAGGAGGTAGACTGGAATTGCATTGAAAGCATAGGAAAAGAGGCAGAACGTCCACAATGATGCACTTGGCCAAAAAGGGCGTATGCGTTTTTTCCTGAATATATTCAGGAAAAAACGCATACGCCCTTTTTGGCCAACCAAGCAAGCTTGCAAAGGAAATCTGCACTACAATGAAGTCTCACTTCCCCCCGGTCAAAAGGGCCATCTGAAAAAAGTGTAAAATCCAGAAAGGCAGGACAGGCCATGGAGAACTGGGAGCCTTGTTATGCTGATGGGCGGGATGTAAATTGCCAACAGACACTCGGGAGAAGTGTATGGTGTTTCCTGAAACATCTAAAAAACAAAGCAACAGAGCCTAGGGCACTTCCACTTATGGTCCTATAGCTTAGGGAAATTAAAATAAAAAAGACACAGCCACCCCAAAGTTTGGAACGCCTCTGTTTACAAGAACCTCGTTTACAGTACAAGTTCAACATCGCAGAAAGTGAAAAATGGATAAAGAAGATGTGGTATTTACTTACAAAGCAATATCACTCAGCAATGAAATCTATGTCATCAGGCTCTTAGCAGCACAATGAGTGGATTCAGGTATGATGATTCTAACTGAAATAAGTCACACAGAAAAAGAAACATCCTAAGATATCAGTAATACATGGAATGTAAACTTGGCTACACAGGAACTGAATTACAGAACAGAACAGGGTCTCAAATTTAGAAAACCAACTTATGCTTGCTTAAGGGGAAAGGTGAGTTGGGGTGCTGCATAAAACCAGAGATTGAAATGAGCACAGATAAAGTTCCTTAAGCCAAATATGGAATAGACAAGAGCTACTCCTTGCTCAACGAAATGGACTCAACACCGCATATTAAACGCCTAAGAATGTACCTGACTAGTAAGTATCTTAAAACCTATGGATTGCTATGTCTCCGAAAGAGAATCAAGCATGTGTACAGGGGCATAAACGCAGCAGTGATAGGATTGGAGAGGTTCGGTGAGCAAATGAAGACCCTTTGAAGTCATATTGCATGGTACCCATTCCACGGGTCGCAACTCTCCAGGTTTAAGGTATTCTTCCTTCAGCTAAAATATGCATGTGGAACCTAGAGTATGATCAACCATGTGATCGGGAGACGTGTTCAAATATGTCTCAGTTTTCCTCCCCTGGTACTCGGGTGCAACATTCCAGACGCTTTACTAACACTCTCCCGACTTGGAGAATCAGTCCCTTTAACCTCCTGTTTGGCCCAGTTTGCAATTTCTGCGGAAGATGAAAAGGAATAGCGAGAACCAATGAGAGACTAGCTGGAGGTGGCTGGACGGGCAAATTTAACTCTCATTTCCCACCAGGAAGAGGAAATAACCAAAGGCTCAGCGTGCCGTGCCGGAACCAGATTAGGGCCTGAAGCCATCCTGCGGTGTTGCGGCCAGGTCACAAGAAAGCGAGTTGAAGAAAGGAGCTCAGGGGCACTGTAATTCACAAACCTGCACAGTTATAAATGACAGCTATCATCCAAAAATAGACTAAAGTAAGGCTGCCAAGAGGACTTGAAAGCGGGGCAGAATTGCAGGAAACCGATTTCAGGAGGTAGACTGGAATTGCATTGAAAGCATAGGAAAAGAGGCAGAACGTCCACAATGATGCACTTGGCCAAAAAGGGCGTATGCGTTTTTTCCTGAATATATTCAGGAAAAAACGCATACGCCCTTTTTGGCCAACCAAGCAAGCTTGCAAAGGAAATCTGCACTACAATGAAGTCTCACTTCCCCCCGGTCAAAAGGGCCATCTGAAAAAAGTGTAAAATCCAGAAAGGCAGGACAGGCCATGGAGAACTGGGAGCCTTGTTATGCTGATGGGCGGGATGTAAATTGCCAACAGACACTCGGGAGAAGTGTATGGTGTTTCCTGAAACATCTAAAAAACAAAGCAACAGAGCCTAGGGCACTTCCACTTATGGTCCTATAGCTTAGGGAAATTAAAATAAAAAAGACACAGCCACCCCAAAGTTTGGAACGCCTCTGTTTACAAGAACCTCGTTTACAGTACAAGTTCAACATCGCAGAAAGTGAAAAATGGATAAAGAAGATGTGGTATTTACTTACAAAGCAATATCACTCAGCAATGAAATCTATGTCATCAGGCTCTTAGCAGCACAATGAGTGGATTCAGGTATGATGATTCTAACTGAAATAAGTCACACAGAAAAAGAAACATCCTAAGATATCAGTAATACATGGAATGTAAACTTGGCTACACAGGAACTGAATTACAGAACAGAACAGGGTCTCAAATTTAGAAAACCAACTTATGCTTGCTTAAGGGGAAAGGTGAGTTGGGGTGCTGCATAAAACCAGAGATTGAAATGAGCACAGATAAAGTTCCTTAAGCCAAATATGGAATAGACAAGAGCTACTCCTTGCTCAACGAAATGGACTCAACACCGCATATTAAACGCCTAAGAATGTACCTGACTAGTAAGTATCTTAAAACCTATGGATTGCTATGTCTCCGAAAGAGAATCAAGCATGTGTACAGGGGCATAAACGCAGCAGTGATAGGATTGGAGAGGTTCGGTGAGCAAATGAAGACCCTTTGAAGTCATATTGCATGGTACCCATTCCACGGGTCGCAACTCTCCAGGTTTAAGGTATTCTTCCTTCAGCTAAAATATGCATGTGGAACCTAGAGTATGATCAACCATGTGATCGGGAGACGTGTTCAAATATGTCTCAGTTTTCCTCCCCTGGTACTCGGGTGCAACATTCCAGACGCTTTACTAACACTCTCCCGACTTGGAGAATCAGTCCCTTTAACCTCCTGTTTGGCCCAGTTTGCAATTTCTGCGGAAGATGAAAAGGAATAGCGAGAACCAATGAGAGACTAGATGGAGGTGGCTGGACGGGCAAATTTAACTCTCATTTCCCACCAGGAAGAGGAAATAACCAAAGGCTCAGCCTGCCGTGCCGGAACCAGATTAGGGCCTGAAGCCATCCTGCGGTGTTGCGGCCAGGTCACAAGAAAGCGAGTTGAAGAAAGGAGCTCAGGGGCACTGTAATTCACAAACCTGCACAGTTATAAATGACAGCTATCATTCAAAAATAGACTAAAGTAAGGCTGCCAAGAGGACTTGAAAGCGGGGCAGAATTGCAGGAAACCGATTTCAGGAGGTAGACTGGAATTGCATTGAAAGCATAGGAAAAGAGGCAGAACGTCCACAATGATGCACTTGGCCAAAAAGGGCGTATGCATTTTTTCCTGAATATATTCAGGAAAAAACGCATACGCACTTTTTGGCCAACCAAGCAAGCTTGCAAAGGAAATCTGCACTACAATGAAGTCTCACTTCCCCCCGGTCAAAAGGGCCATCTGAAAAAAGTGTAAAATCCAGAAAGGCAGGACAGGCCATGGAGAACTGGGAGCCTTGTTATGCTGATGGGCGGGATGTAAATTGCCAACAGACACTCGGGAGAAGTATATGGTGTTTCCTGAAACATCTAAAAAACAAAGCAACAGAGCCTAGGGCACTTCCACTTATGGTCCTATAGCTTAGGGAAATTAAAATAAAAAAGACACAGCCACCCCAAAGTTTGGGACGCCTCTGTTTACAAGAACCTCGTTTACAGTACAAGTTCAACATCACAGAAAGTGAAAAATGGATAAAGAAGATGTGGTATTTACTTACAAAGCAATATCACTCAGCAATGAAATCTATGTCATCAGGCTCTTAGCAGCACAATGAGTGGATTCAGGTATGATGATTCTAACTGAAATAAGTCACACAGAAAAAGAAACATCATAAGATATCAGTAATACACGGAATGTAAACTTGGCTACACAGGAACTGAATTACAGAACAGAACAGGGTCTCAAATTTAGAAAACCAACTTATGCTTGCTTAAGAGGAAAGGTGAGTTGGGGTGCTGCATAAAACCAGAGATTGAAATGAGCACAGATAAAGTTCCTTAAGCCAAATATGGAATAGACAAGAGCTACTCCTTGCTCAACGAAATGGACTCAACACCGCATATTAAACGCCTAAGAATGTACCTGACTAGTAAGTATCTTAAAACCTATGGATTGCTACGTCTCCGAAAGAGAATCAAGCATGTGTACAGGGGCATAAACGCAGCAGTGATAGGATTGGAGAGGTTCGGTGAGCAAATGAAGACCCTTTGAAGTCATATTGCATGGTACCCATTCCACGGGTTTCAACTACCCAGGTTTAAGGTATTCTTCCTTCAGCTAAAACATGCATGTGGAACCTAGAGTATGATCAACCATGTGATCGGGAGACGTGTTCAAATATGTCTCAGTTTTCCTCCCCTGGTACTCGGGTGCAACATTCCAGACGCTTTACTAACACTCTCCCGACTTGGAGAATCAGTCCCTTTAACCTCCTGTTTGGCCCAGTTTGCAATTTCTGCGGAAGATGAAAAGGAATAGCGAGAACCAATGAGAGACTAGCTGGAGGTGGCTGGACGGGCAAATTTAACTCTCATTTCCCACCAGGAAGAGGAAATAACCAAAGGCTCAGCGTGCCGTGCCGGAACCAGATTAGGGCCTGAAGCCATCCTGCGGTGTTGCGGCCAGGTCACAAGAAAGCGAGTTGAAGAAAGGAGCTCAGGGGCACTGTAATTCACAAACCTGCACAGTTATAAATGACAGCTATCATCCAAAAATAGACTAAAGTAAGGCTGCCAAGAGGACTTGAAAGCGGGGCAGAATTGCAGGAAACCGATTTCAGGAGGTAGACTGGAATTGCATTGAAAGCATAGGAAAAGAGGCAGAACGTCCACAATGATGCACTTGGCCAAAAAGGGCATATGCGTTTTTTCCTGATTATATTCAGGAAAAAACGCATACGCCCTTTTTGGCCAACCAAGCAAGCTTGCAAAGGAAATCTGCACTACAATGAAGTCTCACTTCCCCCCGGTCAAAAGGGCCATCTGAAAAAAGTGTAAAATCCAGAAAGGCAGGACAGGCCATGGAGAACTGGGAGCCTTGTTATGCTGATGGGCGGGATGTAAATTTCCAACAGACACTCAGGAGAAGTGTATGGTGTTTCCTGAAACATCTAAAAAACAAAGCAACAGAGCCTAGGGCACTTCCACTTATGGTCCTATAGCTCAGGGAAATTAAAATAAAAAAGACACAGCCACCCCAAAGTTTGGAACGCCTCTGTTTACAAGAACCTCGTTTACAGTACAAGTTCAACATCGCAGAAAGTGAAAAATGGATAAAGAAGATGTGGTATTTACTTACAAAGCAATATCACTCAGCAATGAAATCTATGTCATCAGGCTCTTAGCAGCACAATGAGTGGATTCAGGTATGATGATTCTAACAGAAATAAGTCACACAGAAAAAGAAACATCCTAAGATATCAGTAATACACGGAATGTAAACTTGGCTACACATGAACTGAATTACAGAACAGAACAGGGTCTCAAATTTAGAAAACCAACTTATGCTTGCTTAAGAGGAAAGGTGAGTTGGGGTGCTGCATAAAACCAGAGATTGAAATGAGCACAGATAAAGTTCCTTAAGCCAAATATGGAATAGACAAGAGCTACTCCTTGCTCAACGAAATGGACTCAACACCGCATATTAAACGCCTAAGAATGTACCTGACTAGTAAGTATCTTAAAACCTATGGATTGCTATGTCTCCGAAAGAGAATCAAGCATGTGTACAGGGGCATAAACGCAGCAGTGATAGGATTGGAGAGGTTCGGTGAGCAAATGAAGACCCTTTGAAGTCATATTGCATGGTACCCATTCCACGGGTTTCAACTACCCAGGTTTAAGGTATTCTTCCTTCAGCTAAAACATGCATGTGGAACCTAGAGTATGATCAACCATGTGATCGGGAGACGTGTTCAAATATGTCTCAGTTTTCCTCCCCTGGTACTCGGGTGCAACATTCCAGACGCTTTACTAACACTCTCCCGACTTGGAGAATCAGTCCCTTTAACCTCCTGTTTGGCCCAGTTTGCAATTTCTGCGGAAGATGAAAAGGAATAGCGAGAACCAATGAGAGACTAGCTGGAGGTGGCTGGACGGGCAAATTTAACTCTCATTTCCCACCAGGAAGAGGAAATAACCAAAGGCTCAGCGTGCCGTGCCGGAACCAGATTAGGGCCTGAAGCCATCCTGCGGTGTTGCGGCCAGGTCACAAGAAAGCGAGTTGAAGAAAGGAGCTCAGGGGCACTGTAATTCACAAACCTGCACAGTTATAAATGACAGCTATAATCCAAAAATAGACTAAAGTAAGGCTGCCAAGAGGACTTGAAAGCGGGGCAGAATTGCAGGAAACCGATTTCAGGAGGTAGACTGGAATTGCATTGAAAGCATAGGAAAAGAGGCAGAACGTCCACAATGATGCACTTGGCCAAAAAGGGCGTATGCGTTTTTTCCTGAATATATTCAGGAAAAAACGCATACGCCCTTTTTGGCCAACCAAGCAAGCTTGCAAAGGAAATCTGCACTACAATGAAGTCTCACTTCCCCCCGGTCAAAAGGGCCATCTGAAAAAAGTGTAAAATCCAGAAAGGCAGGACAGGCCATGGAGAACTGGGAGCCTTGTTATGCTGATGGGCGGGATGTAAATTGCCAACAGACACTCGGGAGAAGTGTATGGTGTTTCCTGAAACATCTAAAAAACAAAGCAACAGAGCCTAGGGCACTTCCACTTATGGTCCTATAGCTTAGGGAAATTAAAATAAAAAAGACACAGCCACCCCAAAGTTTGGAACGCCTCTGTTTACAAGAACCTCGTTTACAGTACAAGTTCAACATCGCAGAAAGTGAAAAATGGATAAAGAAGATGTGGTATTTACTTACAAAGCAATATCACTCAGCAATGAAATCTATGTCATCAGGCTCTTAGCAGCACAATGAGTGGATTCAGGTATGATGATTCTAACAGAAATAAGTCACACAGAAAAAGAAACATCCTAAGATATCAGTAATACACGGAATGTAAACTTGGCTACACAGGAACTGAATTACAGAACAGAACAGGGTCTCAAATTTAGAAAACCAACTTATGCTTGCTTAAGAGGAAAGGTGAGTTGGGGTGCTGCATAAAACCAGAGATTGAAATGAGCACAGATAAAGTTCCTTAAGCCAAATATGGAATAGACAAGAGCTACTCCTTGCTCAACGAAATGGACTCAACACCGCATATTAAACGCCTAAGAATGTACCTGACTAGTAAGTATCTTAAAACCTATGGATTGCTATGTCTCCGAAAGAGAATCAAGCATGTGTACAGGGGCATAAACGCAGCAGTGATAGGATTGGAGAGGTTCGGTGAGCAAATGAAGACCCTTTGAAGTCATATTGCATGGTACCCATTCCACGGGTTTCAACTGCCCAGGTTTAAGGTATTCTTCCTTCAGCTAAAACATGCATGTGGAACCTAGAGTATGATCAACCATGTGATCGGGAGACGTGTTCAAATATGTCTCAGTTTTCCTCCCCTGGTACTCGGGTGCAACATTCCAGACGCTTTACTAACACTCTCCCGACTTGGAGAATCAGTCCCTTTAACCTCCTGTTTGGCCCAGTTTGCAATTTCTGCGTAAGATGAAAAGGAATAGCGAGAACCAATGAGAGACTAGCTGGAGGTGGCTGGACTGGCAAATTTAACTCTCATTTCCCACCAGGAAGAGGAAATAACCAAAGGCTCAGCGTGCCGTGCCGGAACCAGATTAGGGCCTGAAGCCATCCTGCGGTGTTGCGGCCAGGTCACAAGAAAGCGAGTTGAAGAAAGGAGCTCAGGGGCACTGTAATTCACAAACCTGCACAGTTATAAATGACAGCTATCATCCAAAAATAGACTAAAGTAAGGCTGCCAAGAGGACTTGAAAGCGGGGCAGAATTGCAGGAAACCGATTTCAGGAGGTAGACTGGAATTGCATTGAAAGCATAGGAAAAGAGGCAGAACGTCCACAATGATGCACTTGGCCAAAAAGGGCGTATGCGTTTTTTCCTGAATATATTCAGGAAAAAACGCATACGCCCTTTTTGGCCAACCAAGCAAACTTGCAAAGGAAATCTGCACTACAATGAAGTCTCACTTCCCCCCGGTCAAAAGGGCCATCTGAAAAAAGTGTAAAATCCAGAAAGGCAGGACAGGCCATGGAGAACTGGGATCCTTGTTATGCTGATGGGCGGGATGGAAATTGCCAACAGACACTCGGGAGAAGTGTATGGTGTTTCCTGAAACATCTAAAAAACAAAGCAACAGAGCCTAGGGCACTTCCACTTATGGTCCTATAGCTTAGGGAAATTAAAATCAAAAAGACACAGCCACCCCAAAGTTTGGGACGCCTCTGTTTACAAGAACCTCGTTTACCGTACAAGTTCAATATCACAGAAAGTGAAAAATGGATAAAGAACTTGTGGTACTTACGTACAATGCAGTATCACTCAGCAATGAAATCTATGTCACCAGGCCCGTAGCAGCATAATGAGTGGATTCAGGTACGATGATTCTAACTGAAATAAGTCACACAGAAAAAGAAACATCATAAGATATCACTAATACACGGAATGTAAACTTGGCTACACAGGAACTGAATTCCAAAACAGAACAGGGTCTCAAATTTAGAAAACCAACTTATGCTTGCTTAAGGGGAAAGGTGAGTTGGGGTGCTGCATAAAACCAGAGATTGAAATGAGCACAGATAAAGTTCCTTAAGCCAAATATGGAATAGACAAGAGCTACTCCTTGCTCAACGAAATGGACTCAACACCCCATATTAAACGCCTAAGAATGTACCTGACTAGTAAGTATCTTAAAACCTATGGATTGCTATGTCTCCGAAAGAGAATCAAGCATGTGTACAGGGGCATAAATGCAGCAGTGATAGGATTGGAGAGGTTCGGTGAGCAAATGAAGACCCTTTGAAGTCATATTGCATGGTACCCATTCCACGGGTCTCAACTCTACAGGTTTAAGGTATTCTTCCTTCAGCTAAAACATGCATGTGGAACCCAGAGTATGATCAACCGTGTGAACGGGAGACGTGTTCAAATATGTCTCAGTTTTCCTCCCCTGGTACTCGGGTGCAACATTCCAGACGCTTTACTAACACTCTCCCCACTTGGAGAGTCAGCGCCTTTAACCTCCTGTTTGGCCCAGTTTGGAATTTCTGCGGAAGATGAACAGGAATAGGGAGAACCAATGAGAGACTAGCTGGAGGTGGCTGGACGGGCAAATTTAACTCTCATTTCCCACCAGGAAGAGGAAATAACCAAAGGCTCAGCGTGCCGTGCCGGAACCAGATTAGGGCCTGAAGCCATCCTGCGGTGTTGCGGCCAGGTCACAAGAAAGCGAGTTGAAGAAAGGAGCTCAGGGGCACTGTAATTCACAAACCTGCACAGTTATAAATGACAGCTATCATCCAAAAATAGACTAAAGTAAGGCTGCCAAGAGGACTTGAAAGCGGGGCAGAATTGCAGGAAACCGATTTCAGGAGGTAGACTGGAATTGCATTGAAAGCATAGGAAAAGAGGCAGAACGTCCACAATGATGCACTTGGCCAAAAAGGGCGTATGCGTTTATTCCTGAATATATTCAGGAAAAAACGCATACGCCCTTTTTGGCCAACCAAGCAAGCTTGCAAAGGAAATCTGCACTACAATGAAGTCTCACTTCCCCCCGGTCAAAAGGGCCATCTGAAAAAAGTGTAAAATCCAGAAAGGCAGGACAGGCCATGGAGAACTGGGAGCCTTGTTATGCTGATGGGTGGGATGTAAATTGCCAACAGACACTCGGGAGAAGTGTATGGTGTTTCCTGAAACATCTAAAAAACAAAGCAACAGAGCCTAGGGCACTTCCACTTATGGTCCTATAGCTTAGGGAAATTAAAATAAAAAAGACACAGCCACCCCAAAGTTTGGGACGCCTCTGTTTACAAGAACCTCGTTTACAGTACAAGTTCAACATCGCAGAAAGTGAAAAATGGATAAAGAAGATGTGGTATTTACTTACAAAGCAATATCATTCAGCAATGAAATCTATGTCATCAGGCTCTTAGCAGCTCAATGAGTGGATTCAGGTATGATGATTCTAACTGAAATAAGTCACACAGAAAAAGAAACATCATAAGATATCAGTAATACACGGAATGTAAACTTGGCTACACAGGAACTGAATTACAGAACAGAACAGGGTCTCAAATTTACAGTACAAGTTCAACATCGCAGAAAGTGAAAAATGGATAAAGAAGATGTGGTATTTACTTACAAAGTAATATCACTCAGCAATGAAATCTATGTCATCAGGCTCTTAGCAGCACAATGAGTGGATTCAGGTATGATGATTCTAACAGAAATAAGTCACACAGAAAAAGAAACATCCTAAGATATCAGTAATACACGGAATGTAAACTTGGCTACACAGGAACTGAATTACAGAACAGAACAGGGTCTCAAATTTAGAAAACCAACTTATGCTTGCTTAAGAGGAAAGGTGAGTTGGGGTGCTGCATAAAACCAGAGATTGAAATGAGCACAGATAAAGTTCCTTAAGCCAAATATGGAATAGACAAGAGCTACTCCTTGCTCAACGAAATGGACTCAACACCGCATATTAAACGCCTAAGAATGTACCTGACTAGTAAGTATCTTAAAACCTATGGATTGCTATGTCTCCGAAAGAGAATCAAGCATGTGTACAGGGGCATAAACGCAGCAGTGATAGGATTGGAGAGGTTCGGTGAGCAAATGAAGACCCTTTGAAGTCATATTGCATGGTACCCATTCCACGGGTTTCAACTACCCAGGTTTAAGGTATTCTTCCTTCAGCTAAAACATGCATGTGGAACCTAGAGTATGATCAACCATGTGATCGGGAGACGTGTTCAAATATGTCTCAGTTTTCCTCCCCTGGTACTCGGGTGCAACATTCCAGACGCTTTACTAACACTCTCCCGACTTGGAGAATCAGTCCCTTTAACCTCCTGTTTGGCCCAGTTTGCAATTTCTGCGGAAGATGAAAAGGAATAGCGAGAACCAATGAGAGACTAGCTGGAGGTGGCTGGACGGGCAAATTTAACTCTCATTTCCCACCAGGAAGAGGAAATAACCAAAGGCTCAGCGTGCCGTGCCGGAACCAGATTAGGGCCTGAAGCCATCCTGCGGTGTTGCGGCCAGGTCACAAGAAAGCGAGTTGAAGAAAGGAGCTCAGGGGCACTGTAATTCACAAACCTGCACAGTTATAAATGACAGCTATCATCCAAAAATAGACTAAAGTAAGGCTGCCAAGAGGACTTGAAAGCGGGGCAGAATTGCAGGAAACCGATTTCAGGAGGTAGACTGGAATTGCATTGAAAGCATAGGAAAAGAGGCAGAACGTCCACAATGATGCACTTGGCCAAAAAGGGCGTATGCGTTTTTTCCTGAATATATTCAGGAAAAAACGCATACGCCCTTTTTGGCCAACCAAGCAAGCTTGCAAAGGAAATCTGCACTACAATGAAGTCTCACTTCCCCCCGGTCAAAAGGGCCATCTGAAAAAAGTGTAAAATCCAGAAAGGCAGGACAGGCCATGGAGAACTGGGAGCCTTGTTATGCTGATGGGCGGGATGTAAATTGCCAACAGACACTCGGGAGAAGTGTCTGGTGTTTCCTGAAACATCTAAAAAACAAAGCAACAGAGCCTAGGGCACTTCCACTTATGGTCCTATAGCTTAGGGAAATTAAAATAAAAAAGACACAGCCACCCCAAAGTTTGGAACGCCTCTGTTTACAAGAACCTCGTTTACAGTACAAGTTCAACATCGC
This sequence comes from Grampus griseus, assembly GCF_964374135.1. Taxonomy (NCBI): domain Eukaryota; kingdom Metazoa; phylum Chordata; class Mammalia; order Artiodactyla; family Delphinidae; genus Grampus; species Grampus griseus. The sequence continues at coordinate 4,238 of NW_028132770.1, read as the reverse complement.
AGAAAGTGAAAAATGGATAAAGAAGATGTGGTATTTACTTACAAAGCAATATCACTCAGCAATGAAATCTATGTCATCAGGCTCTTAGCAGCACAATGAGTGGATTCAGGTATGATGATTCTAACAGAAATAAGTCACACAGAAAAAGAAACATCCTAAGATATCAGTAATACACGGAATGTAAACTTGGCTACACAGGAACTGAATTACAGAACAGAACAGGGTCTCAAATTTAGAAAACCAACTTATGCTTGCTTAAGAGGAAAGGTGAGTTGGGGTGCTGCATAAAACCAGAGATTGAAATGAGCACAGATAAAGTTCCTTAAGCCAAATATGGAATAGACAAGAGCTACTCCTTGCTCAACGAAATGGACTCAACACCGCATATTAAACGCCTAAGAATGTACCTGACTAGTAAGTATCTTAAAACCTATGGATTGCTATGTCTCCGAAAGAGAATCAAGCATGTGTACAGGGGCATAAACGCAGCAGTGATAGGATTGGAGAGGTTCGGTGAGCAAATGAAGACCCTTTGAAGTCATATTGCATGGTACCCATTCCACGGGTTTCAACTACCCAGGTTTAAGGTATTCTTCCTTCAGCTAAAACATGCATGTGGAACCTAGAGTATGATCAACCATGTGATCGGGAGACGTGTTCAAATATGTCTCAGTTTTCCTCCCCTGGTACTCGGGTGCAACATTCCAGACGCTTTACTAACACTCTCCCGACTTGGAGAATCAGTCCCTTTAACCTCCTGTTTGGCCCAGTTTGCAATTTCTGCGGAAGATGAAAAGGAATAGCGAGAACCAATGAGAGACTAGCTGGAGGTGGCTGGACTGGCAAATTTAACTCTCATTTCCCACCAGGAAGAGGAAATAAACAAAGGCTCAGCGTGCCGTGCCGGAACCAGATTAGGGCCTGAAGCCATCCTGCGGTGTTGCGGCCAGGTCACAAGAAAGCGAGTTGAAGAAAGGAGCTCAGGGGCACTGTAATTCACAAACCTGCACAGTTATAAATGACAGCTATCATCCAAAAATAGACTAAAGTAAGGCTGCCAAGAGGACTTGAAAGCGGGGCAGAATTGCAGGAAACCGATTTCAGGAGGTAGACTGGAATTGCATTGAAAGCATAGGAAAAGAGGCAGAACGTCCACAATGATGCACTTGGCCAAAAAGGGCGTATGTGTTTTTTCCTGAATATATTCAGGAAAAAACGCATACGCCCTTTTTGGCCAACCAAGCAAGCTTGCAAAGGAAATCTGCACTACAATGAAGTCTCACTTCCCCCCGGTCAAAAGGGCCATCTGAAAAAAGTGTAAAATCCAGAAAGGCAGGACAGGCCATGGAGAACTGGGAGCCTTGTTATGCTGCTGGGCGGGATGTAAATTGCCAACAGACACTCGGGAGAAGTGTATGCTGTTTCCTGAAACATCTAAAAAACAAAGCAACAGAGCCTAGGGCACTTCCACTTATGGTCCTATAGCTTAGGGAAAATAAATCAAAAAGACACAGCCACCCCAAAGTTTGGGACGCCTCTGTTTACAAGAACCTCGTTTACCGTACAAGTTCAATATCACAGAAAGTGAAAAATGGATAAAGAACTTGTGGTACTTACGTACAATGCAGTATCACTCAGCAATGAAATCTATGTCATCAGGCCCGTAGCAGCATAATGAGTGGATTCAGGTACGATGATTCAAACTGAAATAAGTCACACAGAAAAAGAAACATCATAAGATATCACTAATACACGGAATGTAAACTTGGCTACACAGGAACTGAATTCCAAAACAGAACAGGGTCCCAAATTTAGAAAACCAACTTATGCTTGCTTAAGGGGAAAGGTGAGTTGGGGTGCTGCATAAAACCAGAGATTGAAATGAGCACAGATAAAGTTCCTTAAGCCAAATATGGAATAGACAAGAGCTACTCCTTGCTCAACGAAATGGTCTCAACACCCCATATTAAACGCCTAAGAATGTACCTGACTAGTAAGTATCTCAAAACCTATGGATTGCTATGTCTCCAAAAGAGAATCAAGCGTGTGTACAGGGGCATAAACGCAGCAGTGATAGGATTGGAGAGGTTCGGTGAGCAAATGAAGACCCTTTGAAGTCATATTGCATGGTACCCATTCCACGGGTCTCAACTCTCCAGGTTTAAGGTATTCTTCCTTCAGCTAAAACATGCATGTGGAACCCAGAGTATGATCAACCGTGTGAACGGGAGACGTGTTCAAATATGTCTCAGTTTTTGTCCCCTGGTACTCGGGTGCAACATTCCAGACGCTTTACTAACACTCTCCCCATTTGGAGAGTCAGCGCCTTTAACCCCCTGTTTGGCCCAGTTTGCAATTTCTGCGGAAGATGAACAGGAATAGGGAGAACCAATGAGAGACTAGCTGGAGGTGTCTGGACGGGCAAATTTAACTCTCATTTCCCACCAGGAAGAGGAATTAACCAAAGGCTCAGCGTGCCGTGCCGGAACCAGATTAGGGCCTGAAGCCATCCTGCGGTGTTGCGGCCAGCTCAAAAGAAAGCGAGTTGAAGAAAGGAGCTCAGGGGCACTGTAATTCACAAACCTGCAGAGTTATAAATGACAGCTATCGTCCAAAAATATACTGAAGTAAGGCTGCCAAGAGGACTTGAAAGCGGGGAAGAATTGCAGGAAACCGATTTCAGGAGGTAGACTGGAATTGCATTGAAAGCATAGGAAAAGAGGCAGAACGTCCACAATGATGCACTTGGCCAAAAAGGGCGTATGCGTTTTTTCCCGAATATATTCAGGAAAAAACGCATACGCCCTTTTTGGCCAACCAAGCAAGCTTGCAAAGGAAATCTGCACTACAATGAAGTCTCACTTCCCCCCGGTCAAAAGGGCCATCTGAAAAAAGTGTAAAATCCAGAAAGGCAGGACAGGCTATGGAGAACTGGGAGCCTTGTTATGCTGATGGGCGTGATGGAAATTGCCAACAGACACTCGGGAGAAGTGTATGGTGTTTCCTGAAACATCTAAAAAACAAAGCAACAGAGCCTAGGGCACTTCCACTTATGGTCCTATAGCTTAGGGAAATTAAAATCAAAAAGACACAGCCACCCCAAAGTTTGGGACGCCTCTGTTTACAAGAACCTCGTTTACCGTACAAGTTCAATATCACAGAAAGTGAAAAATGGATAAAGAAGTTGTGGTACTTACGTACAATGCAGTATCACTCAGCAATGAAATCTATGTCATCAGGCCCGTAGCAGCATAATGAGTGGATTCAGGTACGATGATTCTAACTGAAATAAGTCACACAGCAAAAAAAACATCATAAGATATCACTAATACACGGAATGTAAACTTGGCTACACAGGAACTGAATTCCAAAACAGAACAGGGTCTCAAATTTAGAAAACCAACTTATGCTTGCTTAAGGGGAAAGGTGAGTAGGGGTGCTGCATAAAACCAGAGATCGAAATGAGCACAGATAAAGTTCCTTAAGCCAAATACGGAATAGACAAGAGCTACTCTTTGCTCAACGAAATGGACTCAACACCCCATATTAAACGCCAAAGCATGTACCTGACTAGTAAGTATCTTAAAACCTATGGATTGCTATGTCTCCGAAAGAGAATCAAGCATGTGTACAGGGACATAAACGCAGCAGTGATAGGATTGGAGAGGTTCGGTGAGCAAATGAAGACCCTTTGAAGTCATATTGCATGGTACCCATTCCACGGGTCTCAACACTACAGGTTTAAGGTATTCTTCCTTCGGCTAAAACATGCATGTGGAACCCAGAGTATGATCAACCGTGTGAACGGGAGATGTGTTCAAATATGTCTCAGTTTTTGTCCCCTGGTACTCGGGTGCAACATTCCAGACGCTTTACTAACACTCTCCCCACTTGGAGAGTCACCGCCTTTAACCTCCTGTTTGGCCCAGTTTGGAATTTCTGCGGAAGATGAACAGGAATAGTGAGAACCAATGAGAGACTAGCTGGAGGTGTCTGGACGGGCAAATTTAACTCTCATTTCCCATCTGGAAGAGGAAATAACCAAAGGCTCAGCGTGCCGTGCCGGAACCAGACTAGGGCCTGAACCCATCCTGCGGTGTTGCGGCCAGGTCACAGGAAAGCGAGTTGAAGAAAGGAGCTCAGGGGCACTGTAATTCACAAACCTTCAGAGTTATAAATGACAGCTATCGTCCAACAATAGACTGAAGTAAGGCTGCCAAGAGGACTTGAAAGCGGGG